>NW_013665873.1:687917-690652 GCF_000517525.1 Limulus polyphemus | reverse complement strand
AAATCTCTCAAATGCGACTGTAGCTTTTTTTCCCCAGAACTTTCTCTTCAAAATAAGAGTGCATCTTATATTCCGAAAAATACGGTAATATCAGAGGCATACAGTCTAGTAGAATGTTAACAGACAAAAATAGGATAAGTCAAACTCAATTTTCATTGAATAGTTATATATATATTATTATATGTTAGTTCTTACTTCTGTTAATATGTGTAGGTGATGCAAATGTCATCCCTACAATTTTGTTTGCATTGTTTTTGAATGATTGATATTAGCCATCCTTACATTTACTTTCTTTTTTGAAAAGTTTTTTCTTCACTTATTTGCTAATTTTTTGTTGTTGTTTTTAATGCAATGTTTCAATAGACGTAGGAAGGTTGTATTTATAACTATTTACGGGTTACAACTGTAATATTTATTGTTTATCTATTATTGGTTAGTAGTTACTGTTTCACCCTGTATCTCAGCTTTTTAAAGAAACACCAAATTTCTTTAAGAAAGCTAACTTCCAGGCGTAATGATAAAATCGTTTACACTAGAATTATGTTTTTTAATTACTAATAATTAATAATACATATAAGAGCGGATACTCCGTTTGAAACTATGTCACACCCATTTGAGGCACTTAGCTTCTAAGTCTATAAAGCACTTAGTTGTTCAGTTACAACCCTACGAAGCGCTTACTTTCTCGTTTTCAACCATCTTTCTTTGAAAAGTACCTTCGGCCAAGAACTTTAGATTTACTTCAATATGTTCTTTGTTAGAACTCAAGAATATAAATGATAGAACAAAAACTTAATGTATTGATCATTTGACATTTCTCTACCAAAGGGCTAGTGAAGAGCGCTCCGAGATGCGCATGGAAGGCCCAAGGTTCGAGATGTGATACCGCTGAACACGCTCTGAACTTTCAGTGCTTGTGCGATATAACTTTCAAGGTAGAAAATTATAATTCCTACGTTTCCCTCCAGACATTCAGTTCTGTCATGTGCAGGACGTTCGATGCCGTCGTTAGTTACTGCAAACGTCGCTCCTAGAAAATTACATATTTTTGGACTGAAAATGTTAAAGGAGAAGAAGCAATGTACGAAGTGAATTCGTGTAATTTTCGTAGATAATTTACTTCACATTTTGTTAACTCTTATCTTATTATGGCACATACCTATTTCAGCGAATTTTTTCAGAATAATTTTGCATTTTTCTTTCTGTAGACCTTTCTAGGTTACAATTGTACTATGACGATCATGTTCATGAGTTTTTTCTTACTCTTGTCTTTGCAGCTTGATTCATCGATCGCAGCGCCACTATGTCTACGGAGGAAATAAATGGGCCAACGGAACGCACTGAACTGGAGCAGCTCCAGCACCAAGCTAACACAACTACAGATGAGGTATTAGTTGTTTCTCGAACTAGATTGTTGAATTATCATCAACACATACATTATTTAGTTTGCTCAACTATGGAAGATAAAGTTTGGTACTTTAAACTAAAGCTACAAAAACGTTAATTTTTACAGCGAAAGGTAAAACGTAATTTTATACTTTGTGTTTTAGCTGAGCAGTTTCAGCGATACCCATGACACATTTTGCGTCACAGATGGGTATTCTCAGTAATGGATATGGCACATTACGTGTCACGGCTGGGTATTCTCAGTAATGGCCATGACACACTACGTGTCACAACTGTGCCATTACTGAGTAATACCATGACACACTACGTGTCACAACTGTGTATTCTCAGTAATGGCCATGACACACTATACAACTGTGTATTCTCAGTAATGGCCATGACACACTACGTGTCACAACTGTGTATTCCCAGTAATGGCCATGACACACTACGTGTCACAACTGTGTATTCTCAGTAATGACCATGACACACTACGTGTCACAACTGTGTATTCTCAGTAATGGCCATGACACACAGCATCTTTAATAGAATATTGTAATCAAGGAAATGTTCCTAAACTGTTTTTGAACATAACATTACACATACATTATAAAGGTTACATTTCCCATGTTCACCTAACTAACTGTAACCAGGGTGAGTAACAACAGTTATCGAAACTTCATACAACCCTGGATACTTTTCAAAATGTAAGTGTTTGGGTTTGACTGTGTTCGCTTATGTCTCTATATTGATGTGCAGATGTACTTTAATACGTGTGGGTGTGTGACGTTTATGAGTGTATTTTTCTAGATTGTACGTGATGGGGGGGGGAGATGGGGAATGGGTGGATTTCCCTGGCTCTTTTTTTTCATGTACTTCAATCTGGTTGTGTGTTGGGGAAGTATATGAAATTCGGTATGTTTGTGTGTGTAAGATTACATTTACTTCAGTATGTTTGTCTATGTGAGGGTTAGTACATGTACTGAAGACGAAAGGCGGAAGACTTTCTAAACATCGTCCTCTACACTTGTGTCTCCACAACAGGCAGTTGTCGTCCATTCAACAAAGTTTCATCATATTTCAGTATGGTTGTGTTGGGAGAGTACATACACTTCAGTATGCTCGTGTGTGTGTAAGGGTACATGTACTTTAGTATGGTTGTGTTGGGAGAGTATATGTACTTCAGTATGGGAAGTTGTGCGTGTGAAAGAACGTACTTCGTTATGTTTCTGTTTGTGACACTACATACACTTCAGTGTGGTTGTGTGTGAGAGTACATGTACTTCTGTATAGTTGTGTGTAGGGGAGAGTACGTGGACTTCAGTATGTTTGTGAGTAGGGGAGAGTAC
>NW_013665873.1:685389-686981 GCF_000517525.1 Limulus polyphemus | reverse complement strand
GTATGGTTGTGTGTGTGGGTTAGTACATGTACTTCAGTATGTTTATGTGTGTGGGTTAGTACATGTACTTCAGTATGGTTGTGTGTGTGGGTTAGTACATGTACTTCAGTTTGGTTGTGTGTGTGGGTTAGTACATGTACTTCAGTATGGTTGTGTGTGTGGGTTAGTACATGTACTTCAGTTTGGTTGTGTGTGTGGGTTAGCACATGTACTTCAGTATGGTTGTGTGTGTGGGTTAGCACATGTACTTCAGTATGGTTGTGTGTAGGTTAGTACATGTACTTCAGTATGGTTGTGTGTGTGGGTTAGTACATGTATTTCAGTATGGTTGTGTGTGGGAGAGTACATGTATTTAAATATGGTTATGTGTGGGAGAGTATACGTACTTCACTATGTCTGAGTGTGAGAGAGTACATTGACTTCAGTGTGATTGTGTGTCGGGGCAATACATGGAATTCAGTATGTTTGTGTGCTTAAGACTACATTCACTTCAGTATATTTGTTTGTGTGTGGTTAGTACATGTACTTCAGTGTGGTTGTGTTGAAGAGAACATGTACTTCAACATGGTTGTGTGAAGGGGAGAGTAAAAGTACTTCAGTATGGTTGTGTGTAAGGGAGAGTACATGTATTTCAGTGTGGTTGTGTGTAGGGCAGAGTACGTGTACTTTAGTATGGTTGTGTGTAGGGGAGAGTACGTGTACTTTAGTATGGTTGTGTGTAGGGGAGAGTACGTGTACCTTAGTATGGTTGTGTGTAGGGGAGAGTACGTGTACTTTAGTATGGTTGTGTGTAGGGGAGAGTACGTGTACTTTAGTATGGTTGTGTGTAGGGGAGAGTACGTGTACTTTAGTATGGTTGTGTGTAGGGGTAGAGTACGTGTATTTAGTATGGTTGTGTGTAGGGGAGAGTACGTGTATTTTAGTATGGTTGTGTGTAAGGTAGAATACATATTCTTCTGTATGGTTTTGTATGTGCGAGAGAGAGCATGTACTTCATTATGTTTCTGTGTGAGTACACGTACTTGAGTATGGTTGTGTTTAGGGGAGAGTACGTAGACTTCAGTATGTTTGTGTATGTAACAGTACATTTATTGGAACTACAGCAAGCTGTCTCAACTTTTCTTTCGGTGTACATGGTTTGAACTACAGCAAGCTGTCTCAACTTTTCTTTCGGTGTACATGGTTTGAACTACAGCAAGCTGTCTCACTTTTCTTTCGGTGTACATGGTTTGAACTACAGCAAGCTGTCTTCACTTTTCTTTCGGTGTACATGGTTTGAATTACAGCAAGCTAATGTACTGTGACATACACAAATATATTGAAGTCCACGTACTCTCACACACAAATACACTGAAACCATGTACACGAAAGAAAAGTTGAGACAGCTTGCTGTAGTTCAAACCATGTACACCGAAAGAAAAGTTGGGACAGCTTGCTGTAGTTCAAACCATGCACACCGAAAGAAAAGTTGAGACAGCTTGCTGTAGTTCAAACCATGTACACCGAAAGAAAAGTTGGGACAGCTTGCTGTAGTTCAAACCATGTACACCGAAAGAAAAGTTGGGACAGCTTGCTGTAGTTCAAACCATGTA
>NW_013665873.1:682338-684497 GCF_000517525.1 Limulus polyphemus | reverse complement strand
AACATGGTTGTGTGAAGGGGAGAGTAAATGTACTTCAGTATGGTTGTGTGTAAGGGAGAGTACATGTATTTCAGTGTGGTTGTATGTAGAGAAGAGTACATATACTTTAGTATGGTTGTATGTAGAAGGGGAGAGTACGTATACTTTAGTATGGTTGTATGTAGAGAAGAGTACGTATACTTTAGTATGGTTGTATGTAGAGAAGAGTACGTATACTTTAGTATGGTTGTATGTAGAGAAGAGTACGTATACTTTAGTATGGTTGTATGTAGAGAAGAGTACGTATACTTTAGAATGGTTGTGTCTAGGGTAGAGTGTGTGGATAAGAGTGCATTTACTTCAGTATGGTTGTGTGTAAGGGAGAGTACATGTATTTATGTATGTTTGTGTATGAGAGAGATTACATGTACGTCGGTATGATTGGTGCGTGTGCACTAGAGTACATATACTTCAGAATCGTTGGGTGTTGGGGAGAGTACATTTACTTCAATATGGTTGTGTGTAGGAGAGAGTACACGGACATTAGTATGTTTGTATGTGTAACAGTACATTTACTTCAGTGTGTTTGTGTGTGTAGGTCAGTACATGCACTTTAGTATAGTTGTGTTTAGAGAGTTTTTACGCATTACAATTTATTCCGGACAAGCCTCCAATTTATTACGTAACGTATTATAATTTGGAATAGCCTGAGACTGGATTAAATGGTAATTTAGATTTTAAAATTAAATATATGTTGAATGTATCCAATTTATGATACATGCTAACAAGACTGATACACTCAGTTTTTTTTAATACAAATATTTTTAATATACAAACAGTAACACGATTTACAATAATTATTATTACAAATAATGATCTATGAACAAAAGTTTTACAAACTTACAAACAATATTGATTCTTCTACCTGGTCTGGAAAGTTCTTTATCTTATCGAGGGTTCACGGTGAACGAATTAATTTTGAGTTGATGTAGATACAATTCACTTAACAGGAAGCTAGCTAGCTCTGTTCTTCAGTATGGTTGTGTGTAGGGGAGAGTATATGTTCCTCAGTATTGTTACGTGTGTGGAAGAGTACATTTACTTCAGTATGTTTGTCTATGTGAGGGCTAGTACATGTACTTCAGTATGGTTGTGTGTAGGGGAGAGTATATGAACTTCAGTATGTTTGTGTGAAAGAGTGCATTTACTTCAGTATGTTCATGTGGGGTTTAGTACATGTATTTCAATATGGTTGTGTGTGTGGGAGAGTACATATACTTCAGTACGTTTGTGAGAAAGAGAGATAGTACATGTACGTTTGTGTGTGAGTTAGCAAATGTACTTCAGTAGGGCTATATGAGTGAGAGAGTACATGAACTTCAGTGTGGTTGTGTGTGTAAGAATACATTTACTTCAGTATATTTTTGTGGAAAGTTAATACATGTATTTCAGTATGGTTATGTGTGTGTATGAGATTACATGTACTTCAGTGTGGTTGTGTGTGTGTTAGTACAATACTTCAATATGATTGTGTGTAACGAGAGTCTATGTTCCTCAATATGGTTTTGTGTGTTGGGGAGAGTACATGGACTTCTATATGGTTGTGTGTCGGAGTAAGTACATGAACTCCAATGTGGTTTGGTGTAGGAGAAAGTACATGGACTTCAATATGTTTGTTTGTGTAAACTACATTTACTTCAGTGTGTTTGTGTGTGGTTAGTACATGTGCTTCAGTATGGTTGTGTGTTTGATTTAGTAAATATACTTCAGTATTGTTGTTGTGTGTGTTTGTGTGGGGGTTAATAGATGTAGTTCAGTATGGTTTTGTGAAAGTGTGTGTGAGTACATGTACCTCACTATGGCTGTGTGTGTGAAAGAGTACATGTACTTCAGTATGGTTGTGTGTATGGTAGAGTACATATACTTCAGTGTGAATGTGTATGTGGGTGTATACATGTACAGAGTATGAATATGTGTTTGTGTGAGTAAATGTAGTGCAGTATAGTTATTTTTGTGGGAGAATAGATGTACTTACTGTAGCTCAGGCCCTTCACCTTGGAAGAAGAGAAGTTAAGATAACTTGCTGTAGCACAGGCCCTGTTCTTTCAAATTGAAGAAGTTAAGATAGCTTGCTGTAGTTCAAACCATGTACACCGAAAGAAAAGTGAAGACAGCTTGCT
>NW_013665873.1:670678-681338 GCF_000517525.1 Limulus polyphemus | reverse complement strand
GTAGTTCAAACCATGTACACCGAAAGAAAAGTTGAGACAGCTTGCTGTAATTCAAACCATGTACACCGAAAGAAAAGTGAAGACAGCTTGCTGTAGCTCAAACCATGTACATCGAAAGAAAAGTGAAGACAGCTTGCTGTAATTCAAACCCCATACTTTGAAAGAGAATAATTTAAGATAATTTTCTGTTGCTCACGCCGTGTACATTGGAGGAGAAGTTAATATGACTTGCTGTGGCTGACGTTCTTTACGCTGGAAGAAGAATAGTGAAGAAAACGTTGTGTGGCCCAAGTCATGTACAATGGAAGATAGTTAGTTTAGATAACTTGCTGTAACTCCCGTCCGTCTTTCCGGTGGAAGTGTATATTATTCGATGCCAGGAAAACAAACGGTTATTTGGATGGGCGAGTGAATATATGATGAAAAAGATTGTTTAATAAATGTATATATATTGTTCACATGGTAAAGAGTCACACCTCTCTGTTGATACTTCTCTACTAAATTGAGGACGAAAACGTAAGTTAGTGGACCAGGCTGACAATAAGACATTTTGTATTTTTTATGTTTGATATTTTAAGGCACTGGAAATATTGTAACGTATTGCCCTGAAAATCTGGCATTCTTACTGTCAGTTGTTTCAGACTACTTTCTTCAGGTCGTAGATAGCCTAGTTGCTTTGCGCCAAATATGCCAAACAACCCACTCTTTTCGGTAGCGAACAAAAATATGTGAAACGTTTTTGAGATGATATTTCTTCAGCCTTTTTCTCGATGGCTAACATTTTGTTTATGAATTTAAATGCTTAATGTGTTACATTTAATCGTAATTGCTACCGTTAATTGTAACTTTTGCTTTCAACGAGGATAATTTAGCTTGTTCTGTAGATTTGGAGATGCGGTATTTACTTTTTAAAACTGCTATATCTAAGTGTTATCTTGGTACTTTTCTGAGTTGGATCCAATTTGATATCAAACAATATTTTTAATCCTTAAACGTCAGTTGTGTCTATAACAATAATATGTTAATTTGTATGTAAAATCCAAGGAAAACGAAACCATCAGCTCTTAGTAACGAACAACACAATTGGAATATTTTTTCGCAGTGACATCTAGGGGTCGTTTGGAACAAAACATGGCAAAAATTTTAATTATAAATGTAATATCGATGGGTTTTTTGTTTTGTTTTTTCAGTGAAGAGAAATTGTAATGCAAAGTGGGTTTGAAATATTCTAAACATAGAAGTAGCAATATGGGATATATTATTAAATAATTCCAAAATCGTTATCTGCAAAATGAAAAAAAAGACAAGCGTACACGAAGGATTGGTTATGTATTGATTGGTATAAATGCTTCACGACATTTGAAAAAAAAAAAAGAGCAAAACGTGTATTCTTCACGTGTCGATTCGCTTGAGCAAGTGATCATTTGAATATTTAAAACAATTCTCGAACAAAGTAACCATGTGTCATTAAATTGGAGTTTCATACAGCACGAGAAGCATGTTCTTTAGGAATGGCGACTCCCCCACCTCCAAAGAAATATTTGACAGACAAAAAGAGGAGTTGAATTCTGATGGAAATAATAAACTGCCGTTTTTGTCAGAGTATAATTCATTTTTTGGACCCACGTCTCTTGAATACGTTTCAGCTGTCATATCATGTGGCAGGCTGAATTTCCATACAGATAATTTTGCTACGAATTCAAGTCAATGAAGTTTATATTGCTTGTATCGTTTTTTGCATAAGCATATGGATAGTTATATTGTCGTTCTATACATTTTGTGACATAACAATACAACATTCAGTCTCAAATGGTGGAATTATCTATAATGTTTGAATGATAAATTATTTAAATTTATATGTATCAGTGTGATATAAGTAAAAAGTAAACTTAGAGAAACTACGACTCTCTATACTTATTTATAAGTACCAGATAAACTTTGGCACTCTCTGTATAACCATAAGTATTAAAGAAACCTTGACTCTCTATACATAAATATAACTATCAGATAAACTTTGTATCTCTATGTATAAGTACAAGTACCAGATAAACTTTGGCACTCTCTGTATAACCATAAGTATTAAAGAAACCTTGACTCTCTATACATAAATATAACTATTAGATAAACTTTGTATCTCTATGTATAAGTACAAGTATCAGATAAACTTTGACTCTCTGTGTATAAATAGAAGTATCAGAAAAACTCATGGCCAGGTGGTTAGGACGCTCGACTCGCAATTTGAGGGTCGCGGGTTCGAATCACCGTCCCACCAAACATGCTCACCCTTTCAGCCGTGGGGGCGTTATAAAGTGATGGTTAATCCCACTATTCGTTGGTAAAAGAGTAGCCCAAGAGTTGACGGTGGTTAGTGATGACTAGCTGTCTTCCCTCTAGTCTTTCACTGCTAAATTACGGGCGACTAGCGCAGATAGCCCTCGTGTAGCTTTGCACCAAATTCAAAACGAACAAACAAACAGAAAAACTTTGAATCTCTAAGTAGAACCATTAGTATTAGATATTCATTCACACTCTATGCAGAAAGATAAGTACCAAATAAATTTCGAGGTTTATGTAGAACCATGAGATAAGAACCAGATAATCTATGGCACCCTATGTGTCACTGTTTGTGTCAGAATTCTTGCCCAAATCTATATAAATGGCTACAAACTTAAAACTTCAGATACAGCGTGATTGGACGCGACGACATGTGCTGTAACGACTTAGTAAGGCTCCAAAATGGTTTTAATATAACGTACTGAAACACCTGTATATGTGTATGTATATGAACAAAAATTACCAATTCACACGAGAGATAAAACATATTTCTATCAAGATTAAGTACGTTTGAATTGTAAAATGTGTGCTAAAATCAAGTTTAAAACTTTTTTACTGAATCACAGCAGAGTATTCTTTTCCACACTTTTCATCCTGTGTCAAGCAACTTTGAGTTTGAAAACCTAAGTAAACACAAACAAACAAACACACACACACACACACACACAAGTATTGGTTAAAATTACATTTATAAAGATAAATTTCTAAAGAATAAGATATTATGTTATTCTATGAAACATCATTACATCCAAAAAAGATTTAATTATTAGATTTTAGTAATGTATTAAATCATGCAATTTTCACTTTTATTAATTTCTATAGTAATGCTTCACGTATGTGCTGCCATCTGTACACAAAGGCTGAGACTATAGATATTATATTCACTTTATATTTAAAACAATTCTAACTTTTTAAATCCACATGTTACACTCAGTTATTTTTTTTATTTATGTTATTTTCATCTTGTAGTCGTTATGGCTTAGAAAAAATACTTAACACTGTAAGTACTGTCAAATGGTTTAAGTTACCTCGCTAGCTGGCAGGACGATACGATATAATCGTGTTAATTAAATATGTCCTGATAAAGAAATTCAAGCATAAGAAATATGTTTTGACGGTTCTTAAATCTTCACAAATCATTATGTATGTTTTTCTATTTTCTTATTAAAGCATTTAGTTATGAATTTTCTGTTGCATTTACAGTTTTTATTCCTAAGCATAATTTCACGTTCGTTTTCAAAGTTTGAATATCAATGCTTGTGGTTCCTTGAAATAGCAGCTTGCAGCTGACTGTGAAAACACGAAAATTGGCCTGTGAAACAGGTGTACTGTTATATTCTTATCCAGTAATTGCATCTTTACACTATATATTGAAATTTATGCAAAGTAATATTTACAACGAATGGTTTTGCTGTTTATAATAATTATAAACATGCCGGAGAGTATTAAAAACTTCAAAAAAAGAGAGCCATTTGGAAGAGAACTCTTGCCAAACTATAATTTTGTCTCTCCAACGTTTAACACTGTGGGTGCAAGGCCACATCAGATTGACTAAAGTTGGTGTTCTCTTGCTGCTAGTATTTCTTGAATTATTGCACGGGTAGTTGAGTCCACTGCACTTACATTGGTGGATACTTTCTTGTCTTAATCAAATGTACAGACAATTTTAGGAGGATTCAAACCCTTTATGTTTACTTCTGTAAATTTCCTATTGCCAGCTGTCCTCACTTCTTTGCCAGATACAACTTAAGGCTTTCTCATTTATTTTCCGCTGGTTCTTTTAGGAATTTAGTTATTTGTTGACCAGTCTTTCACAGAAAAAGCATTTTGTTTTATTGGCTTTGGTCCCATTTTTTATTATTAACCATGGTTGCCAGAAACTCCAAATCACGTTGTGTCATTTGTTTTGTTTCATTTGGTATGTTTAATCTTGGTTAGCAGTAACTTCTTCAAAGAAAGAACACTCTGTACCATTGATTTTGTCTCATTTGATAAGGTTAACCTCGGTCAGCAGTAACTCCTTCAAAGAAAGAGCACTCTGTACCATTGGTTTTGTTCCATTTGGTAAGATTAACCTTGGTTAGCAGTAACTCCTTCAAAGAAAGAGCACTCTGTATCATTGGTATTGTCCCACTTGGTAAGGTTAACCTTGATTAGCAGTAAGCCACATGGATCTTGTGAAGAAAAGGGGTCTCAGTGGTTCTGTTTCATGTGTCTTCAGAAGTCACTGCAGAGCACTTTTCCATGAAGATCATTGTCGCTATTGCAACTGTTGGAGTGGAATTCCAAAGATATATTTGTTTAAAAATGATTGATTTATGATTCAGAAATATTAACTTCATTCCAGCTTTTTCGAAGGGTAAAGATAAAATGTTTTTGTTGACCCAATGAATTCTCCCAAAACAAATTACATAAAATCATTTTGAAAACCAGTTATGAACGTTTTAGGTAGTTGTAATACCTGAAATCTATATCTAACATTACTACTGGTAACTGTAATAAGTTTACCCCATTTTTCATTAAACTCATTCCAGTTTCTTACAATCCACACAATCCAATAATTTTATAAATATGCTTCAAATACTTTTATTTTGTGATTCAACAATGTATAGCCTAATATATTTTCTATAGAAAATTTTTCAAGCACCAGACAATGATTAAATCAGAATATTTCTTTTTATTATACCTTTACCCACAATGCATTTCTAATTGTATTTTCAATAACATTTAATTCGGTTTCTTGTCTAATGTAAATGCCTCAGCATAAGAAGATAAAATGCATCTTTGATTATTACTAAAAACTGATATTATTCTTAAAGAACTTATTTTCTTAAGTCACAAAGAAAAAAAGGATCTATAGTTAATGTAAATAATAAAAAAACTTATTGGATGTCTTTGTCTTACACCTCTCTTAAAATGAATGGCTGAAGTTTAAACAGACCCATGAACTAAATAAATTACATCATTTCTATACAATGTATCAACTGCCCTTATAATATTCCCACCAAAACCGAATTGTTTAAATAGACTCATGAACTAAATAAATTACATCATTTTTATACAATATATCAACTGCCCTTATAATATTCCCACCAAAACCGTATTTTTTGGATCAAACAGTTATGATTTATATGATCGAATGCTTTTTCAAGATCTAAATTTAAAATAGCTACACATTTGCAAGGTTTATTATATCATGCATAACACGTATCTATATAAATAATACGATTGCGTTTATTTCTCCGGAAGTTTTTTCTCCCAAATTTCTCGATCAAACGCTACAAATCTCATATCATTAAAAAAGCCTTTCTTTCTTTGAGGAGTCCAAATTGCATATTGGCTTTTCAATACAGAATCAACTTATCTGTTTTCTTTTGTTCAGTCAAATTTTTCAATGCAGTGAATATCGTACACGATGGCACAGTGCTTTTGTCATCACGAGACGACTGGCTCCGATTTCAGTTTTAGTTTTTATTTGTAAAGTATTACATACAAACAACACTTAATCCGCGTGTAATTTCTTAAAAATTGAACATTACAGTAAATAGAATTTACAAAATACAGTAAATACAATGGGCTCTCTCGACTTATTTAGGTCTCAAATACGCATGCGCTGTTTGCTCAAAACCATATGTTTATCACTTTGTGAACATGCATTCAGAGGTTTTTGCATATTCAGCTAAATTGGCTTTCGTTACTTTACGTTTACTTTACTTTGTAATAATTTATCTTCGGTTCGTTTCATAAAATGCTATAAACACCTTTTAGATACTTTTTCTTTACTACTGTAGTATTTGTAGTATTAAATGAAGCAAAATGATTTCTTATGTGTTCGTAATGCATCAAGAAAGTTTTCTTGTCTCGTACTGAAATGAAAGGCTGTATGCAGTGACATCTTAAAGTTAACAGATATAAAAAAAACAAGAATTTCATTTTCTCAACTTTCTTCATAAAAATTTTAAGTATGGTTCACTTTTATAGTTTTCGTTTTTGTGAGTTTCTTTGTTTCAGCTTGTAAAACTGTGTCATACACTGAATACTCATAACAGTTTCATACTCTGTACACTAGTATAAGCACCATTACTTTACTTTATTGTTTACTTTTTGCGTAGTTTTATTAAATAAATTTGCGTATACTTGAGTTTGTTTGTCTTTCCGCGTAAAATAGACCAGGATTTATTGATCTAATACATAATTCCTGCAAAAAAAGCGTAGCTTAAATGTCGTGCGTGAAAATGATAGAATAAGGAAAATTCAAGCGAATGGCATGAAAATCACCACAAATGTTTTGCTGGTTGCGGCTAGTATTATCATAAATGCACCAATCTAGAATAGAGTAAGTTTGTCTTTCATGAATCCATTAACTCATAATAGGTGTCATTCTCTTTGTTATGGCCTAAGAAAATACTTTATAATCAGTACATAGAAAAGATACTTTTAACAATTGTTTAATTCTGTTAAATTTCCTTTTCTAGGCGTTAACTTTATTGCTGTTTTTTTAATATTTCTACAGCATTCAAATTTCTCCAGAGATTCATTGAAAAACTTGAGCAGAGAATTACTGATATCAGTTCAAAATTTTACTAAACACTCAATTGCTAGGTCATCAATTCCAGAGGACTTAATTTCTGCTAATGATTGATAAGCAGCAGTTACTTTTGTAAGCGTTGACGGGACATCTAGAGACTCGTTCACACTTTTCTGTTAAACTCAGTTGCTCTTGAAAGAAACGATCATGAGTTTAGTGTACCTACCTTCTGACAGGCAGGTGGATTGACAAATATGTAGATGTAATACGTTTCATCCGCTTGTATTTTTGTTGCAGATAATATACTGTAAATGTATTTTGATCAGTTTATTGAAGACAACTTGGTATCATCTTATATTATGGTAACATGAACTCTAATGACAGCTATTTGAAACAATCCTTTATCTTATATAAGTGTTATCATCGAGAAGTCTGATTCCAGCTTATTTGTTTTCGTAATAATCCACAGTTGTGGGTTATTGTAAAATGTTAGTATAATCCTTCATCGTTAATCCATAGATGAGAGTTATTGTTTATTATGAACTGCTAGCGTAATCATTTTTCAGCAATCCGCAGTTGAGGGTTATCGTGATCTGCTAGCACAATCCTTCATCTGCAATCCACAATTTAGGGTGAAAGTTATTGTGAATAGTAGCATAATCATTCATCAGCAACACACAGTTGAGGATTATTGGTTATTGTGAGCTGAAAGAACAATCCTTCATCAGCAATCTACGTTTGAGGGTTATTGGTCATTATCAACTAGTATCATAGTCCTTCATCATAAATCTACAGTTGAGGGTTATTGGTCATTGTCAACTGCTAATATAATCCGTCATCAGCATCTGTACAAACGTTGGATTTAATAAGAAATGTACGTAGAAGAAGCACGCATAGATAATGAGATCGTACCACCAGCCTCATTGTTTTTTCAATAGTGTTATGACTTGTAAGTTAGAATTCTGTGGCTTAGCCTGAATCAATTAGTAAATGTAATATAATAAAAAGTATTGAACTTGAAGATAAGAAAGTAGTGTTTTCAGTGTCAATTAGGTTTTTACTTATCTAAATTAGTTTCATGACCTCGATAAAAGAACGACAAAATACTGTCACCTTAGTTTTTTACATACCCTAAACCTTTTACATGAAAGGTATTTTTAGTAATATCTTAACAATAGTGGTTTGAATAAACTGTGAAATAAGTGGAATGTTGTAAATAAGCAGTAACATTATGAAACAGAACGTGGAACGCTTCATCTACTGTAAATACAACGTGGTAGAGAATATATAGTTTACAAACTATTGATTACACTAATTGTTAATAAGCGATTAAATCAGCACTATAAAACAATGATGATTTAAATATCGCATTACCGCTATCAGTCCAGGTTGTCAACTTATTGTCATAACATATAATGCCTGTGGTAATAGCATCCAAATGCGTTGGGGATATCCCATCTATCAGACAAAATCCAAAGCCAATGTCAATCTAGTCAGCCTTAATGGAAAATCATTAAAAAAACCAATCAAATAAGGGTACAAAGCTGAGTGGTTACACCCACAACGTCTCAGCTTCTACTGCCTTTCAGTTGTGGGAAGGAATTTACCCTTAAATTTCTTAAAGTAGAAATTAATTGAAATGAAGCCACCCTAATATTTCTGCTAATTAAACTCCCAAATCCCACCCTTAAAAAAAGATATTAAATAGAACTACAAAATATTGAATAGAACTAAATAGGACTATAAGATATTAAATAGAACTAAAATATGTTAAATAGAACTATACACCCTTGTATAGTTCTTACCACCCAATCTCCTTTCTTTCTGCTGAAGATTTACTTAAGTATAACACGGGAGCGCCGGGACAAGCCGGTTATACTGAATGAAATTACTTGAAAATTGCTATTAGCTACTTATAAGCTAAAGTAACTAGCTCCATCTTTATTTAATATATTTTTATAAGATATTTCCTTAATCGATAGTTTAGTTTCTAAAATATTTTTGTATTTATCAAAAAATAAAGTAATGTATTTCTTTAATTGCCTGTCTTTATAACCGTTATCTTTCAATGTATTTTTAATAATAAAACATTATCCATAAAAAAAATATAGTTCTTACAGATTATTAAGAACCGATTTAGTTTAGATATAGTAATACCTTTTAACATGATACACGGAATAACACTATTAGGTGTGGGTAGACCAAGAATGTGAAAATTAAATTCTCTTTTTTTATCAAAATAGTCAACCGTAATGAACTTTTTATAAAAGTAATGTCCAAATCTAAATAATTAGTATGGACCTCATTATTATTATTATTATTACTTTTTTCTATTGTAAGTTCTGTTAGATGTATTAGGTTGGGTGTAAAATTCATATTATTTATAGATATTGAATTATCTATGTAACGGAAAGTGTAAATGTCAGGATTTAAAGTCTGCTTCATAAACGAGGTTTCATAAAAGAACAGATACAGGTAGGCCTATTTAAAAAGAAGTTCGTTCCTACCGTTTACTTATATACTTGTTCGTTAAAAAACAATATAACTGTTATAAATTCAGAAATGGAGTATATTTTTACATTGAATTCTAGTAAATTTAAATTTGGGTATAGTTATTTCATTATTCATAAAGTTATCAAGCAAATCATTGAAAACCCTAGTTAAATCTTTTAGGTATATTTTAGTATGCAATATTGTAAAGTCATGCAAAAATAGAACTGGCAGTTTTTGAAGAATTTAAAGTATTTAAACCTTCTAAACTGTAATGTTATTTTTAATAATCCAAAAATAATTATTCTGGTTATTTGAAGACTGAATTTTTATTTTTTCAAACAGAACATCTAGAATATTGTTAAGTACTATGAATTTTGTCTGATAGATAAATCCCCAACGCATTTGGATGCTATTACCACAGACATTATATGTTATGACAATAAGTTGACAACCTGGACCGATAACGGTAATGCGATATATATTCAAATGAATCGATGCAGCTAAAGTAACAGGTATCGGGAGTGGCCTAGATTTTATCATTCCAGACTGTGAATCTGAGGATCCATGGTTAGTGTTTCGTCTTTGCAAAATCGTGCTCCGCAGTTTTGAGCTATGGGTAGGTTATGAGATTGAGGTCAAATACCACTAGCCCAAGAGTTTGCAATAGTTGCTGTTGTCTAAGTGCCTTTCTTTTAGTCTATTCAACTTAAAATTATGAACGGCTAGCGCATGTAGCTTATTTGTAGGTTTGTGCGAATATCCAAAACAAACAAACCAAAGTAACAGAACAGGTAGAACTCTTATGGCTAGATGGCGCCGAGTATTGTTTTTCGACAGTGCTGTCAGTAGTAAGCTAGATTTTTACTGCCATGATCATAACTTAAATCATTATCAAGTTGAAAAGGAAAAAGTAATGGTTTGTGTGTCTTTATACTTTTTTCCTTTTATTACAAAATAATAAAACTACATATCGATCTCTGTTTTTGTTTACACAAATTTCATCAAATATGAGATGCTTTATTTTGTTCTTACGTAACAGCTAAAGCAAGGTTAACTTCCCAAAACAAACAATTAAACCGGATGAACGAACAGTGCAGGGGCAAGACTAATCACCGTTGGCAGACTCCTGCTTTGAATCTTCTAATAGGCAGGAAACAGGATGAGTGGATAGTGCAGGGGCAAGATTAAGCACCATTGGCAATCTTCTGCTTTGAATCTTCTAACAGGCAGGAAACAGGATGGGTGGATAGTGCAGGGGCAAGATTAAGCACCATTGGCAATCTTCTGCTTTGAATCTTCTATCAG
>NW_013665873.1:663539-669879 GCF_000517525.1 Limulus polyphemus | reverse complement strand
CCGCCTCCATCATAATGAAAAGCGAACTTACCGCCTCCATCCTAATGAAAAGTGAACTTACCGCCTCCATCATAATGAAAAGTGAACTTACCGCCTCCATCCTAATGAAAAGTGAACTTACAGTTTCTACATTTTGAAAGTTTCGATGAACATCCTTTACCTGTTGTAATACTGTTGCTTTATTGCTTATTATTAAGCAAAAAGCTACACAAATGGCTATCTGTGCTCTGCCCACCACGGGTATCGAAACCAGCTTTCTAGCATAATAAGTCCGCAGACATACGGCTGTGCCACTGCGGGGCACCTGCTGTAATACGATCATTAAGGTAGCTCTCTACGTGATAATAGGTAGTTTTCACTAGGCTACCATTTTTCAAAATAAGGCTTAGTAAACTTCATTTTACTCAGAAAAATGTTCTTCATTTATTAGTCGCACAACGTAATGAATAAACGCACGTACCACAATGGCACATGATTATATTTTCACATTGGTAACGATTTTGTTTCTTTTACTGGGGGTCCAGCATGACCAGGTGGTTAGGGCGCTCGACTCGCAATCTGTGTGTCGCGGGTTCGAATCCCCTCACACCAAACATGCTCGTCCTTTCAGTCGTGGGGGCGTTATAATGTGACGGTCAATCCCACTATTCGTGGGTAAAAGAGTAGCCCATGAGTTGGCGGTGGATGGTGATGCCTTTCCTCTAGTCTTACACTGCTAAATTAGGGACGGCTAGCGCACGTAGCCCTCGTGTAGCTTTGCGCGAAATTCAAAAACAGACAAACAATATTTTACTGGTTCTCTATATTCAAGCAAAGTCAATAGCCTTTTAAGTGTCCAAAAAATAAATTGATTGGAAATTCGTTTTTCAGAACTCGAGCTGGACTACAATAAATGATAATCATTGCATCAGAGTCTTATAAATGCAGACTTACTGAACAAATTGAAGCACAGTCATGTATTTGGCATTATTGTGAATGAGACTAAAAAATTTAGCAGTGCAGAAATGGTTGTGTATTTATGCTATGGATGTCAATAACCTGACACAAGATTTCTAGTAAAAATAAGAATGACACATGGTGAGGCCAATACCAAAATGAATTAGTCTTAGACTACATGGTGAGCTTAGTATAACCACCACATTAGTAATGTAGTACTGATGACGGGCAGAAAAAATGGGGTTGGAGTTAAGCTTAAATAGCATTCCTCCCCTTTTCTTGTGCATTTTTACTCTTTAGCAAACAAACATACTTTGGTTTCTGGAGCAGCAGTAAAAGGTATCCCATTCCTAAGCAAGTTCAGATGTTGTTTCTCCATAGCATATTATAGTTTCTCTTATTGAGTATACAAAGTTAGAGGAAGATCAGGAAATGAATGAAAAGAACTAATTTCAGTTAGATGGATCAACATTAGGAATGCTGTATATGCAATTCACAAAGACCTAAATTCCTATCAGGAGAGAGAGAGAGAAAGGCTGGTTCTCTAGGTAACATGCTGCACGCGTCAAGAGGCAGTGTAGTGATAACAGTGTGCGTGAAGTCTTGTTTGTGATGAGAAACTAATTAACACAAATTACCTAAGTATAGAGGTGTTATACAAACTATGTTTTCCAGAACTTCTCTCTTATTGTTATCAAAATTCAAGTTTAAGTAGAAATGATTAACATCCAGTCTAAAGACATATTTACGTTGTTTCAAATTACACAATTATAATTTTATTACAACTAAAAACGTCTGTTAATCTATACATGTTTGGCCGGAATAACTGTTCCTGCTATCATCGGGAGTACGACACCAGATATATTAAGAGCAGTGTCCTTAAATATCTCCAGTTCACATCATATTTAAATTAGATATAAAGGATAGAGTTCCAAAATTGTATCTCTTTACTCTCAGTGCCGAAATATTTGTACGTTACCTTTAATTTTAGTAATTTCTAAAAATTCTCGAAGTGACTTTTACTTATCTCTACACAAATAATCGTAACTTCGTCCCGCACAATGGGATGTACAGTGCTTAAGACACGTTCAGTTAATGGCGATTAATTAATTTTCCGTTTGTTGAGAGCTGTTTCATATCATTTCAGCCTAAATTTGAAACATCTAAAAGTTTGTAAAATATAAATTAAACCACAAGTGTATTTTGTCTTTAATTCTATTAACCAAATGACCCATTTTTAAAGGAGGAGAGAAAGATATCTAATATTTAATATAATTTTTTAATATTAGATAATTTTCATTGAGATTGCTTAACATACGGTAGATACTTTTTTATCTGTATTTCTACCCCCTGTGAAACCTTAATGTAGTATATTTAGAATTTCTAAAGAATTATCAAACTTTTTATAACCTTTATCTTTTATAATAGAATCATGGTCTCTAGCAATAGTGCCATACCCGGTGTGACAGTGATAACTATACGGACACACAACGCTAAGATCCAGGGTTCAATTACCCGTGATGGACACAGCAGACAATCCATTGTGGCTTTGCTCTAAAACAAATACACAATCAATAGTGATCCACTGTGGCACAGCAGTATATCTACGGACATACACTACTAGAAACCAGGTTTCGATACTCATAGTGGGCGCAGTATAGATAGCCCATTGTATAGCTTTGTGATTAACTACAAACAAACTCTATCGATAGTTTTTTTCAGACAATTTAGCTCAAATAACAAATTCTTATCGTTAACACAAATATGAATAGCCCTTTAAGTAAACGAATAAAAAAGACAATGTATTTTATGAATATAGATGACCATATTTCTTGTGGGGATGGGGTGGAACAATTGAAAAAGGTCTTACTATAATATGCTTTAGACAAACCCTTCCTTTCCTTTTTTACTGCTGCAACCAAAGCAATTAAACAATCGTTCTCTTCATTTTTCAAATTTAATTCTGTGGTTGCGTTGAGGAAATTAATGCAATTTATAAAAATTCGTTTGAATTATCTTTACTATGCCTACAGACAAGATATGTATCATTGACATGTCTATATCATACTGAAGGTATAATCAATACACTACTCAATGTTTGATATTCAAACTCAAACATATATATATACAGGATACGAAACTTATATCAAAATGATTTTATAGCTCCCATCACGTCGTTACAAGCCATGTCGTTACGTCCGGTTATGCTCTATCTGACGGCCGTTCATCCCGACGTTAGCCTTGCAGCTTGGTTTCCATTTCATAAGGCTTAGTCGTAAGACTCTCATGTCCGAAGCATATCATTCCTACCTGTTACTTTCCATAGTCTAGTGTATGAGGACGACGATTTTCTGGCGGCCGTTTCAAAAGGCCGATCGTGTAGAAATCTATGCTTTAGTATGGAATAGCATGAATGCCCATTTAATTCTCCGGCTTTTGGAGGTATATGGCAGTTAAACATATACAAGTAAAGAAAAACTTTTCAATAAATGAAGCAAATGTAGGGATGGCTAATATCAATCTTTCAAAAACAATGCAAACAAAATAGTATTGATTGCATTTGTATCATCCACAGGAACAGAGTGTAGTAAAATGCTAAGGCAAAAGTAGGATAAATTAAACTCAGTCGTGATTGAATAGCTATTTATACTATTATATGTTAATTCTTGCCTGTACTATTATGAAGGGATGACGCAAATGCCATTTCTACAATCTTGTTTGCATTGTTTTTGATGGATTGACATTAGCAATCCCTACATTTACTTACTTTCTTGGAAGGTTTTTTCGTTACTTGTTTTTAATGCAGTATTTCACTAAACATAAGAAGGTTGTATTGATAACCACGTTCTAAATACAATGAAGTTTCAACAGTAATATTTATTGTTTATCTAGTTTTGACTAATAATTCCTGTTTCACCCTGTACTTAAGCTTTTAAACTAGCAACAAATCTTTGTAAGAAAGCTAACTACAAGGGGAAATGATAACATCGTTTACACTAGAATTATGATTTTTTAGATTACTACTAGTTAATAAAAATACTTAAAAAATGCGGATACTCCGTTTGAAACTATGTCACCTCAGTGAAATTGGTTGACATCATTGCTTTGATTTTTGGGTTATTGTGTAATAAAAAAAGAAGAACAAGAAATTCAAACTTTTTTGCTATGATATTTACAGACATTCCCAAAACTTGTGACTCGGTCATTACATAGATATTGTTATAAAAGGAAACACTGTATAGTATTGTAAAGTTTTGATGACTTATTGAGGAGATATTTAAAATATAATTTGATGAACAATCCGAGCCATAGGCAGTGCTATCGCCTGCCTGATTAAGAGGATGTTTGAGATTCATCGATAATGTAGATAAGTTAGTCATATCTAACACAGTGAAATGAACTGTCTGTTGTGCAAAATACATTAAGTCAGTATTTCCCATATGTTTGTCATCCAAGCTCCCCTTAATAAATATGCAAATGCCGCCATCCCTACTATCTTCTTTGCATTGTTTTAGAAGGATTGATATTAGCCATCCCTACATTTACTTCCTTTTTTCAAAAGTTTTTCTTTACCTGTTATTTAAAGTTTAGTGAGCAATTGTAGTGTCATGTGATGATTTTAAAAATCTAAAGGACAAGTGTTTAATTTCTATAATAAAGAAAGAATTAATAGTGTATACATCGTATGTATTTGTTTATTATTATAATGTTGCCTAAAGTCTTACGAAATGTTACATGTTCATTACTTGTCGGGAAAACCAGTTATTACTTGACAGCTAATATCATAGTTTTACAAAGTTATTTTATATTAAGTACACTTCTAAAGATTGGTCATAGAAATTGGTCGTGAAGACGTGCGGAAAAATTAAATATTTATTTGTTTTTCTGTGAGTGTTACTGTCTTGATCGCTAGGATTTCAATTTTGTTATCGGTGACAATTAATATCATTTTAGAATGTAAATTCAATTTGTAAATCCTTTCCTTTAGAGTTAGTATACATAAAAGTGATATAACTTGTCTATTTATCGATATAATAACTTCTGACCAAATAATCTTTGTACAAAGATCAAAACTGAAAGCTAACCCAATAATTAATATAGCTAATTTAGTATATTGGGAGTATGAAAAGACATAAAACAAAAACTCTAATAATTAGAATGCACTAATCCACCAGGTAGGTACCTCGATTTAACATTTTCGACCGTAATCCAAATATCTCACGAGGTTCGGCCAGCGTAAGACAGGCTTAGACAAATATTTTCAGATCTAAGATTCAAATAATGAGAAAATAGTTCCGATCTTCCAAGAGTCCAGAACTGTTCTAGAGTTATATTTATCACAGCTCTACGAACGAATAAAATGGGAGAAAATACTAGGCGCCACGATGGAATTTTTAGTCGCCAGGCGACCTGGCGCCCAGGATTTGTCGAGGCCTGGCTTAAGAGATTTGTGAAGACAAAAAAGCGAAAAAAAAAACATTTTAAAGCAATAATGTATAAGGTGAAATATTCAACTTCGGTTTACGTATGACTGTTAGGATCGTAAAAATAATTTGAATGAACTACTGACGTCACAACCACATAGGGCGTGCGCTATTACACTTAACTTACTTGGCGTTCTTAAATTTGCATGCTATTTCACTCACGTCAACAGCTTTCTTTAAGTATAACTAATGTAACTTTGCTTACAACATGTTCATAAACCACATTTGATCTTTTCAATGAAGAAATACGACGCTTATATCTGAATAAATACTGCAACTGCAAACGACATATTGGTTCTGGTTTAAAAATACATCGCTATTGTACAAGCTGATACACTCAACCAACTAGAGTGCATAGCTGTTTTTTGAAATACAAATAATGCTTTCCGATATATAGCAAGCATATAAAGACAGGATATTTAGGAACTGCATAAGTTCATGATTTACTAAAGTTTCGGTTGTTTAGATAGACGCAACTTCTTCGACCAGTCAGATAGATAGATATACCATTTTTACATAAACAATTTTTGATGTTGAATAGAGTTGTTGTTGAAACATTTGTTTAACAACAAGTTAAAGCTTGGAATGGTTTATTCATTGGGTGTGTGTCTGTGAGCCAGACTAATTTCGGAGAATTCCACTTCTCATCAGTGACCCTGGACACTACCACCAATGAAACTTCAGACCAAACCAAGCCTTTATAGTAGTGAGGCGTCGAAAATCGAAATGGTGTATTTAAGTGTTTTTATTGGCCCGGCATGGCCAGGTGGTTAGGGCGCTCGATTCGCATTCTGAGGGTCGCGGGTTCGAATCCCCGTCACACCAAACATGCTCGCCTTTTCAACCGTGAGGGCGTTATAATGTGACGGTCAATCCTACTATTCGTTGGTAAAATAGTAGCCCAAGAGTTGGCGGTGGGT
>NW_013665873.1:662006-663502 GCF_000517525.1 Limulus polyphemus | reverse complement strand
ATAGTCTTACACTGCTAAATTAGGGACGGCTAGCGCAGATAGCCCTCGTGTAGCTTTGCGCGAAATTCAAAAACAAACAATCAAGTGTTATTACACTCACAAAACGTGTGAGTGTAAAACACTTAAATACACCGTTTCAATTTTTGATGTTGTCAGACTCTACTTGCAAAAGTCTTAGGTGCTTGAAGAACGAAGAACTTAGCGAAGCTCCATTTAGTTACAGTTGATATGTATCTTGCAAAGTTAAAGTTAAAATAAAAATCGGGAAATGTTGTTTTTTTTTAGGAAAGTTCATATTTAAAGTTATCATCATAATTATGAACCAGTGTGTCTAAAAATCTAAGTTTATGGTTTTGATGATGCTCAACAATAAATTTAATACTTTTATGGCATGCTATTTAAAATCTAAAATGTTATGAACACGGTCTTGTTCCTTGGAAATATTAAAAGTATCATACAAAAATCTACGAAACTATATTGGCTTAAAATATTGTGGCTAATCTTCGAACCATTTTATCTCTTGAAAACAAGGAAAATATTAATTACAGACAGAGCTAATCTGGAACCCATGGCTACACCATCAATCTGATCATCTTACTATAAAGATGATCCATTATGTGTATGTTTCAGCATCTGTCACCAAGAAATGGGTGGCTTGGTCACCGTAATGTTTGGTATGATTGTTAGAAATTGTCCAATAATGTACATAAGCTATTTCTTGGAGGATTTTTGCTCGAGACGGAGGATGAAAGAGACCCTGAAATAGGGCACATTTCCACTTTTTTATATACTTTTGTCTTCTATATTTCAGAGCTGGCTGGTTCAAATACCATGATTTTTTGTTTGGTAACGGAAAACTGTCCGACGGTGTACTTGGGTTATTTTATTTTAGGATTTTGGCCCGAGAATTGAGATAAAAAACACCCTGAAATAAGGCACATATCCACTTTTTATATATTTGCGACTACAAATTTAAAGACACAAGTACTTGATTAGTTAAATAAGTCAATTATTACCTTTCAAGAATACAGCATGCAATTAGCATCTAACGAGGTCATTGGGGATTTAATAACGAAAGGATGAAAGAAGGGGAACATTGTCTAACATTGTTTTTGTACAGGTTTTTCTTCCTTAACGGGTACCCTCAGTAAGTAAAGATAAAAAATGTGATTCCTGAGTTGCAGAATTCAATAATTTGGAAAATACAAACTATGAAGCACATAACTGATTTGAATAGTCATTAAAAATTAAATCTACATTTGATTTTGTTTTTCCTTTTAAATACTTTATCATATTTAATAATGGCAGTACTATCTTTTTGTTTTGCTTTCTTTAGTGTTGATAACTCTCCTTAATTACATTTAAAAATTGGTAGTTTAGATTTGTAATTATTAAAATAAGTCAAAGCTACTCCAATAATTTGAACTATAATATTACTGAAGGACTCTCCAGGTTTAGCTCAAATTGGTTGTTTAGATTTGTAATTATTAAAATAA
>NW_013665873.1:659062-661566 GCF_000517525.1 Limulus polyphemus | reverse complement strand
AATAAGTCAAAGCTACTCTAATAATTTGAATTATAATATTACTGAAGGACTCTCCAGGTTTAGCTCAAATTGGTTGTTTAGATTTGTAATTATTAAAATAAGTCAAAGCTACTCCAATAATTTGAATTATAATATTACTGAAGGACTCTCCAGGTTTAGCTCAAATTGGTTGTTTAGATTTGTAATTATTAAAATAAGTCAAAGCTACTCCAATAATTTGAATTATAATATTACTGAAGGACTCTCCAGGTTTAGCTCAAATTGGTTGTTTAGATTTGTAATTATTAAAATAAGTCAAAGCTACTCCAATAATCTGAATTATAATATTACTGAAGGACTCTCCAGGTTTACCTCAAATTGGTTGTTTAGACAATAAATGCAAAAAAGTTCGATTTGTAGAAAAAATATATAAACTCAAATTTTTAGTTATTCGTTATATTGAGTTTTAAACCAGAGCTACAAGAGTTTATTTTCACTCTCACTTTAAATGTAACTAGAAGGAGTAAACATTACTGGATTCGGTTGTTCAACAATAGGAGTTTTAAGTTAGTTAATTTTATCAAATGTTTTTATCTACATTGTACAATAATCTCGTCTATTTATATTTCTCTAAGTTTTAAGATGTACAGAATATAGACCATTAAACCGTTGTTATAAATTCAAATGTACATATTGAGGTACCCAAATCATTTTCATGTTAGCTTCAGAAGATTTCATGGTCCTGAAATAATTTGATAAAAATCCTTCCTAACAACATCATGAGACCATTGAAAGTCTATTAAACTGCTCCGACTGTGAAACTTTAGGGTGGCTTGATATCTGAGACAGATTACTTCGACACATGTTAGTGTTTATGTATACAGAAGGTTGAGTAAGTTATATTAAAACGATTTTAATATGCAAACCATCAAGTCACGTGACAACCACAGCGGATATGAAGTCGCTGTGAAACGGTATGTATCAGAACTACACTTTAACTCTGTTTGGCATTATGTAGGCCGTGTGATGTTATTTAAAATTGATCGCTTTTGGGAAAGGTATGTAACATCCCGTTCAGATGGAAACTATTTATACATTCAGATCATAAAGTTGTGTTCAGATCGGGGATTTAAAATTTCCAAGACGGGGGTTTCTCCTGTATTTAATGGCATTGGAGAACAAAGGAATAAGATCAATTTGGATCACCAGGACCATCCCGAAAGATATTTTCAGTAAGTAGTACCTCAACCGTAGTAAGCATCGTAGGCGTCTTGTAACAGGTGAGAATCCCCGAACACAAAAGTCAGTAACAAAAGTCGCCCACTTGCTCCAGGCAACAGTATACAGAACGTTATCAAGAAGGATCTCCCTCTGGAAAAGTGACAAAAGTCACGGATATACAAGCTGCATCCACAGAATATCCAATAAAGGAGGACCGACTGTAGAAAACTGTATGAACCGTACCTAGCCGGTGAAAAATGCAACACGTGGTAACACTCGATGAAGCGTGTGTGTCCTTGGTAACTGTAACAAGTCTCGTGCTATTCGGGTATAGACTCACGAAGATAAGGCTTTCAGTTGAACCGTCGCATTCATGTTAATTCATAGAATACATTATGATCAAGTGGTCGTACGCAGTGCCTAAGGATTTCTATGGGTTCGGGCTGTTTTAACGGGCTTTTGGAAATCACAGTCCTCGTACAGTTGATGGATTATATAAATCAAACAAGTAAGAGTGGTAAATGCTTTGGGCATGTCAGCCTTAAGACCGAACCTTTCGGAAACTGCACTCAAGGCTATTGTCAAGATGTACAATCGTTAGATAGAGCATGATGGACGTGATGACAAGCGCTGAAATAACGTAGTGAGACACCAAAATCGTTTTAATATAACGTACTCAAACCTCTGTATGGTCACTTGGGTAAAACACGGACACAAATATTACAGCAAAAAATACATACGAAGAGAAGAAAAGTTGAACTTAGAACACCGTTTAATAAATTGTAAAAATATTTACACTCCAGTTAAAATTACTGCGTTCATTGTAATATATAAATAAAAAAGTCCTGAAGATACTGTCAGCTGTATGTAATAATTAATCGAACTTGAAATATCCCCTGAACACATGGTTAGTTTTTGAACGGGTAACTGCAAGTAATAAATAACATTTAACCCTAAAAACTACCAAAGATAAGATAAGAGAAACATCACAGCAATAACAAGATTTAAAGAAATAATGGCAATGGTAACTATGACAATTATGATAATCAATATAGCAGATAGGAATGTCAACACCTTTTTAAAAGAAGTAAAATAACATCAAGCGGCAATAAAAATATCATGAAAATATATGCCCTTCACTAACGAGTAAGGTGAATTCGTTTAATTGTAAAATATCGTACGTATGTCGTCAAGCTTGCCTACTGAGATAGATTATCTCATCATCAGATGAAAGTGGTTGAGAAATGTTCTATTAACAGTTCAACTTTGATTAAAGAAGTTTTACTTTGAAGCGCCCCCCAGTG
>NW_013665873.1:653521-658625 GCF_000517525.1 Limulus polyphemus | reverse complement strand
CTTTGTGCATAATTAAAAAAACAAACAAATACTTTTGAAGCATGCGACGCCTAACGTCATTAATTAGCACATTACTCCCAGAAAAGCATGTCTAACATGCTCCGTGGAGAAAGAAACCAGCGGCTGTAAATTAGAACTGCGTTGATATAAATCTTAATTGTTCTTTTCAATTGCTGTATCGGTTTAAAATCGATAATCTTGGTTTATATTTGTGTAGCCGACGACTGGAAATCCTGAATTGTAAACCTTGGAGAAATATTGGTTTTTATATAGACTGCTCAAACTTGTGAGATTTACTGAGCTATCAAACATCAACATGAGATGTTAAAACACTCTCTGCAGTACAGACATAAGATTTTAACTACGTATTGCAACGATTTCTTTATTGCTTCCAGAAGTCACTGTTTATTCGGTTAAAGATTAAAACCTGAGAATGAGAATGAAATAATTGGTTTAAACTGATAGCCCTTTTTTTTCGCGTCACGGAATTTCTTATGAATAATACTGAACGATGTAGTTAAGTTTTGAGTTAAGTGTTTAACTTTAAGTTAAGTATTTTAAAATTACTGGTCAAAACACTTCAGTCGACTACATCTTTTCCTAATTAGTTTAGGTTTTGGTGAAACCACTTGCTTAGTTTGTAATACCAGGTTTACCTTTTGCTAGTGCACTAACCCTAACATTTGACTGAGAATCTAAATGTTTTCTATTGTAATCTTTCTGTAACACTAATCCTAATATCTGCCTGGAAATATATTTTCCATACCAAAGGAGCAAGTGGTATCACACTTTGAGATTTCGGTCGTATACTTTAATTTAAAAGATGTGTATTAATAATACATCAGCTAGTTCTGACGGTGAATTTCCGTATTACGTATCTCATGTAAGAAAAACCGTACTAATACAGAAAAGGAAAAAGCCTGTTCTGACATTTAGTTTCCAGCTAATTAGGTGAGGTTTAAAAGGACCGCACTAGCAATACATTAAAGTAAACGGGATTTTCCTGACAGTTAAAAAAGATACTTGTTGTACATTAAAGCTTTTTATTTGATTATTGGTAATTCTGAGGGATAATGATGTTAAGATTCGGGGTTCGTTCCCGAGGCAGTCAAGGCAGCTCATCCTGTAGCTTTGCGCTGAAACATACACACACAAAAAACAACAAAAAAAAAACGTTTCATATCGCGTGCTTTTATTCAGAAATATCTGTTAATGTATTTTCTAAAGTGAAACTTGAGAGGAATTAAAAATCAAACAATACTTGCTAATTAAGGGTTACTTTACGATATCCTATTTGAGAGAATACTTGTGATGAACTTTATAACCGCTAGTTTCTTTGAATTATTATAAATATGGTCTTTTTGTACGTACGTAATTTCGGAGAATAATGATGATCAAATTATAGTAAAAAATAGAATAAAATTATGTGACGTAGAATTTTAAATAATAAACCATACGATTGCCAATTATGCAAAAAGAAAATAAAGGTGTGCATTTATCATGCGACACAATTCAACATTTTACAACTCTTGCTTAAAGTGAAATCAGATTAGTAACATTTAAGGGGATGTTAGAGATAATTAATGCAACTTCACCTTTTTATGTATTAAGAACTATAAACATAGTTATAGACTTTACGACTATTTTGACAGACCGTTAATCATACTGGCCAGCAGGCATCGCTTTGTAAGGAACAAATATAAACAAAGTACTAACTAAGAATATATAAATCTGGTAACACTGATCTAGACTGCTTATACAGAGATTATGAAGTACACCACTGATCATGCGGTCATATGTGAATTATAACAAAAAAAATGCCGCGTCCACATAAAAGTGATAACTTTCTGGTCTCTTCAGATATCCCCCTTTCCTGTGCCTCATCGGTAAGTCTGAAGATTTACAACGCTAAAATCCGGGTTTCGATACCATGATGGACACTGCACAGATAGCCCATTGTGAGCTTTGTGCTTAACAACAAACAAACAAATGTCTGAGATATATATATCTTCGTATTGGCTAACTACATTCTAGATTTGAATAATTATAATTAAGGTATATTTTTATTATATTACATTTTATACAACACCAGTAATTCAAAGTCTCTGTATTTGCTAAGTAAGTGCGACTTTGTATTGCTTGGTTTTGTCGCTACTGGTCCGGAAGAGAGTTTTGTATTTGTCTTTTTAACGAACACCACTTGGCGTTTTGTAAAAATCATGTATGTCATTGCTTCGTACAAAATTTAGATAAGGCATTATTATTATCAGTAAACCAGTGATTACTTTATAACTATACCTTTAAAATTCAGTGTTCTCACCTCTGTCTTGAGATTAAGCCTAACAAGCTACACATACAGTGTCTTTGAACAGTAACATACAAATAAAAACCTATTGGTTGTAAGGAAATTTTCTAATTTCATTGAATAAAGATAAAACGCTACTGGTTATACACAGAATGTCTTTCACTAAACTCCAGGTAAAACACTACTGGTTACATCTACAGAAACAGATAAGACACTGTTGGATATATGTACAATTTCTGCTTTCATTAAAATAGAGATAAGACACTATCGGGTATATATATATATATATATATATATATATGAGTACAAATCGTTAAACACGCTGTGTTTTCTTTGTTAGAAAACATAGAAAGAACTGGAGGGTTTTTTTTAAATTTTTACATCAGTTCATCTTAATCTACTAGAGACAAGAGCATATTCGTAAAGGCGAACAAGAAAAAGAGTGCTTTCTGCACTAATCACATACAATCAGAAGTGCCATCTCACCAATCCATAAATATAAGCTAAATCTATTCAAATCCTAATATTTCCTGTTAGGCAAGAGTCGAATTTTTCCTTCCTCTATAACTTATAAGACCTTCTGAACCTCTTCGTATTTATGTAGTAAAATTGTGAAAAATTGACGGGTTAATTTTTTTATATTGTTGATAATGTTTCTACTGCCAGCCAATGGTGGGGCCGTTATGTATACATCAAAAGAGAAAGTGGCGCCATCTACCGGATACAGTCGAGTTTGCTTACATTCTACTGTGTTGGTTACGGAAACATTCCTTCATTTCTCATTCACTTGAATGCTGGCAGGAGATAAGTGAATATTGTCAGAGACAATAACTAACCTTTGAAGTTGAGTGTTTCTTTACATAACTATTACACTGGTCTCTCACCATGTTTTTAAACATGTTTTTTTAATTATAATGTCAGTCTTAAACTCGTGAGTTACAGGAACTTCTATAAGCAACAGAACAAGCATGGTGGTTAGTGCCTCGCGATCATCGCAATCCTCAACTATGCCCAAAGTCCAGGAACAGGAACAGATTCACAAAGAGAAGTTTTCGGAGTCCACAGTCCTGCAGAACCGTATCAATGATAGCTCAGCTGAGGTAGGATTAGCTAAAATAAAAAAAATAAAAAGCAGACGGTGCTCATGTTTTTTAACATGTACGTTTTTCATTTAAATGCGCAAAACTATGATCCCTATTTCTAAGTGTTCTTTAGTGTGATGAACACGCTTTAAAATAAATTACTTTTGTAATTTTATTCTTTATACAACACAAATTCTAAATCTGCGCAATACTGGACGTTTTCACTATCATCGCTGCTAACGAAGGATGCTAAAAAGTGTACGAAACTTGTAGCATGTTCAAATATTTAAAGGCTTCTAAATCTGCGCAACACTGGACGTTTTCACTATCATCGCTGCTAACGAAGGATGCTAAAAAGTGTACGAAACTTGTAGCATGTTCAAATATTTAAAGGCTTCTTTAATGACGTTGATTTTAACACAACTACTATTGCTGAGCTTTTATTGTACTATATATATATATATATATTATGGTATTTAAGAATTAAAACTAAAAATATATAATATCCAACTTCAGTTTTCGTTTATGACTTGTTTGATATAGTATATCTCACTGCAAAACTCTGAATAACCTATTAATATTACGTGATTACCGTAAAACCCATGATTTCCAATTAATCTTTTGTGATCACCGCGAAAACCAAAATCTACAATTAATCCTCTTTGATCACCCCGGCCTGCCATGGCCATGTGGTTTGGTCGCTCGACTCACAATCTGCGGGTCGCGGGTTCGAATCTCCGTCCCACCAAACATGCTCGCCCTTTCAGCCGTAGGGCGTGATAATGTGACGGTCAATTACATTATTCGTTCGTAAAAGAGTAGCCCAAGAGTTGGCGATGGGTGGTGATGAATAGCTGCCTTCCCTCTAGTCTTACACTGTTAAATTAGGGACGGCTAGCGCAGATAGCCCTCGTGTAGCTTTGCGCGAAATTCATAACAAACCAAACCAAACACTGATCACTATAAAACTGAGAATCTCCAACCAAACCCTTGTGATCATCCTAAAATCCAGAATTTCATATTAATCCTTGTGTTCATCATAAAACCCAGCACTTCTAAGCAACTCCTTGTGATCACCATAAAATCCGGAATTTCCAATTAGTCCTTTGTGATAATCGCAAAACCCAGAATTTCCAATCAATTCTTTGCGGTCTCCCGGTAGAACAGTGGTAAATTTACGGATTTACAACGCTAAACCCCGGCGTTCGATTCCCCGAGGTGGACACAGCAAATAGCCAATGTGGCTTTGTTCTAAAATAAGTATTCCTAATCGTTTGTGTTTGTTTTGAATTTCGCGCAAAGCTATACGAGGGCTATCTGCGCTAGCCGTCCCTAATTTAGCAGTGTAAGACTATAGGGAAGGTAGCTAGTCGTCACCACCCACCGCTAACTCTTGGGCTACTCGTTTACCAACGAATAGTGGGATTGACCGTGACATTATAACGCTTCCACAGCTGAAAGGGCGAGCATGTTTGGTGGAACGGGGATTCGAACCCGCGACCCTCAAATTGCGAGGCGAGCGCCCTAACCACCTGGCAATGCCAGGGCAAATCTTTTGTGATCACTATAAAACCCAAGAATTTCCAACCAAACCCTTCTGGTAACCCATAAAACTCAGAATTTCCAATCAGTCCTCTGTTATAACCGTAAAGCCCGGAATCTCCAATCGATCCTTTGCGATAACATTTTGAACCTGGTATATCCAAGAAAACCTCCA
>NW_013665873.1:635729-652521 GCF_000517525.1 Limulus polyphemus | reverse complement strand
AATAGCCAATGCTCGGCGAGAGGTTTTCGTTTATAAAATGTTGTTGTTTTTCTCGACTTCATTTTTATTTTATTACCTCATCTCCATAGTTACTATTTGCAAATAGTCAATAATATTGTAGGTCTACTTTATTGTTGTTCTTTCTATGTGCTGTTATAACACATTTTTATCTCATCATTTAATTTCTGTTGTGCATATATTGTTGTATAGAAGATATTTTAACATGATTAATCACGTGGAAAACGAAGCTTTATAATAATGGAATGTACGAAAGTGACCCGAAAAACGGGGCTAACTCGGTAACCCGTGGCCAGATTTTAACGAAACTTGTTTTATTTTGTTTCTATTCTCATTTCATTACAAATATGGCACTATTGTGCGCCGTTTTTGCAGTATTTCATTACAGACAAGCAAACAAACAATCTCAGAGTTTTAGTAGTATATAGATAGATGTTTTACACATTCCACTTCAAATAACAAACTAATAACTAAAGACCTGTTGAAGTAACCACGTGAACTAGTTAGTTTTAATGTATTATGTTTTACACACCCCACTTTAAATAACAAATTAATAACTAAAAACCTGTTGAAGTAACCACGTGAACTAGTTAGTTTTATTGTATTATGTTTTACACACCCCACTTTAAATAACAAATTAATAACTAAAGACCTGTTGAAGTAACCACGTGAATGTTTAACACAATTCGCTCTTTCCGCCTTTTTCGTCTATTGTATAAAAAACAGAAAGTAGATTGGTATGTTTGGATATAGAATATGATATGAAGTTAAACAGGTCGATTTTTGATATCAGATTATCCCGTGTACTTAACCAAAATGGATTACTTTACTCGTATTGATTTTGTTATCCGTTTATATCATTACTGATTTATTCCTTTACTGATGCGGAAACTTTCTTATCTTTTAAACAACCCCAGTGATAGAAGATAAACTTACGGGATGTGTTCAGAAATCATAAGGAAAAGTGTCTTGTGTGTGTAGTATGTGCCGGAATCTTTTGAACGGATATGTTGGAGTAAACAAAGCTCATTCGATTAACTTATTTAGCACATTAAAGGAACACAGACAAGTATTTCTTCTCGTTCACGTGTTACACTGTGTATCACCACAAAATTTTCATTGGATAAAGTAACAAACAGGTAAGATTAAGAACGCAGTTATACCGACTTTAGTCAGATGTTTTTAATTATTGAAAACGACAATTGCTGTAGGGTCCCTAAACTAACAACATTTACATTCCTTTACAATTCAGTTTTATTTACTTATTAAGGGAAAGCTCAGTTTTTGATTAGTATGAAAAAATGAAAAATAGAGAGTATGAAAGAAAAATAATAAAGTGTTAAAGTTTGTTTGTAATTAAGCACAAAGCGACACAATGGGCTATCTGTGCAATGCCCACCACGGGTGTCGAAACCCGGATTCTAGCGTTGTAAGTCCGCAGACATACCGCTGTGCCACTGGGGGCAAAAGTGTTAAAGACAGAGCGAAGGAGAAAAATGTTAATGGTAGAAAGGAAATAAAAAATCATGTAAATATTACAAAAAAAGGGCGAAAGAAATATAAAAACATCGAGGTATTTAAGCTTAATTGGTGTCTGAATACTTGGAGATATAATAAATAAGAAAATATTTAAAGTTACACCTACACATCCAAATGCATAAAAATGTTTATGTAATTGTTTAAACAGATAGTTGATTATTAAATCGTTATTTAAAGTGGAACCTGTACACCAAAATTCATTAAGACTATTCAACTCGTGGTGTGCTTCATAGGTAGTTGATTAGATCGATATATAAAGTAGAACGTGTACAACAACATAAATTAAAACTAACCAATTCATATGGTTACTTCAGTAGATCATTAATAATTACTTCGCTATTTAAAATGGAATGTGTAAAACATAATACAATAAAACTAACTAGTTCACGTGGTTACTTCAACAGGTTTTTAGTTATTAATTTGTTATTTAAAGTAGGGTGTGTAAAACATAATACATTAAAACTAACTAGTTCACGTGGTTACTTCAACAGGTCTTTAGTTATTAATTTGTTATTTAAAGTGGTGTGTGTAAAACATAATAAATTAAAACTAACTAGTTGTCGGAAGATAGAAAGATCTGAGGTTAGAGACATGATTGTAGGTCTTTACTAAGCTGATTGGTACTTGTGAGCTGGAGTGTAAACAGGCGTTGTAATAATGATCTAACGTCAGAATGATTTTCATTGAGGCACGATATCTATTTGATACTCAATTCATGCATAAAAACCTTGTGGTAGAGATACTTTCAAAGTGTGTTAAGGTGGATCTTTATTTATGCTATAAACTAAGAGTATTTTAATTGATTTTACGATGAAGAGAAAATCGGCTTGTTCATGTATAAATCGTTTTCCACTGGGTTGGCTCATCTCACACGAAAAAAAAATACGATTTTCATTTAATGTACATTAAACAAATACAGCTACAGCGTGACGAATATCTGAAGATTAATTTGTTCGATTGACAATTAAAACATTATTGACTGGAATATGGTGCTGTATTTAATTGTCAATAGATAACGGTATAATCATTCCAGTTTTAATAGAAAAATAACTGGTATCTAAAATAATAGTATATATTTTTCATGTTATTCGAATCTAAGGATTTATTAACTGTTATTTTTCAAGGTAGGAATTTTGAGAGCGCTATCAGTATAAAGCTTATTATTTTGAAATATTAGGGATACTTTAGAAAGTGAACTTCTTGAGAAATAAAGTAAAACTTGAATTTGATTAATGTATCATTTGCCTAAAAACGGTTTGGGGTGTTTGGTTTTAGGTAATAGTCTTGTCTATACCTTCAGTGTTTTTTTCTTTGTATTTAGGGTTATAGTATTGGCTATACGTTTGTTTATTTTCATTTAAAAAATAGTGTTTTCCCAGTTGTTGTTGTTGTTTTGTTTTTCAATGACGGAAACTCAAGCATGCTGTGATTTTCTAGTTTGTGAACAAACACTAGAATTGTGCGAATGGAATGTCACAAATACAGTTGGTCATATTTTTCAAAGATTCTCAGGAAATTATCACATTTGCACACAGCACTATGTAATTATGTTTACATTTTCCCATTACGGGCCTAACTTTAATGTAATATTTCGTCAGTGAATCGAATTACACTGATTATCATCTGCATTCATTCGATAACTTTACAGATTTCACTAACTTTTTTGTGTAACAGTTAGATTTCGCTATGTCTCAAATAAAAATCAAAACAAAACATATTCAAGTTTAAAACTTCTTCTTCTTTTGAGAAAAAATATAAGATAATGCTACATAAATAAACAAGTTTTGATATACCTGTTGCTCTAGGCTTTCTTGTCTGCTTTTCCTAGGAACAGGTGAAACGTTGAGCTTCGTCTACAAGATGAATATATAGGTTTCCAGATTTTTTTTTCTGTTTAATCGTGTTCAGCCTTCTGCCGTAGTTTCGCGAAACGTTGAAATCGTCTACAAGATAATTTTATTAGTTCCTGAAAATGTTTATTCTGTTTACTATTATTGTTGCAACAACCGTGTTCATCCTTCTGCCGTAGTTTCGCGAAACGTTGAACTCGTCTACAAGATGATTTTATTAGTTCCTGAAAATGTTTATTCTGTTTACTATTATTGTTGCAACAACCGTGTTCAGCCTTCTGCCGTAGTTTCACGAAACGTTGAATTTCGTCTACAGAATACATGTATAGTTCCTTGAAGTGTTTTTTACAATAAGTACTAAATACATTATTTTTTGTTACCAATCCGAAACTATTTGTACAGAAGCGATTAGTCAGTAATGCTTTTAGTTATATACAGTCTGTAGTTGATTTTTAAAAGACCAGGATGATGAAGTTCTGACAGTAAAAGATTAACCACACCACTGTCATCTTTACTTCACGATCAAAGTGCTATCCACTACAATTCACGACGAAAAATAACTAAGGATGAAATGAAATGATTTATTGTTACACATTGCAAATATACCAAGAATACCTGCTTACTACTACTAATAAATGCATAGAAAATAAATTATGTTGTTGGCACTTTGTATGTACTTGAAATTGTGCGTTTCCTGTGAAAGTAAATAAAAGCTAAAAGATCGTTAATGAATCAGTGTGTAGAAGTAAAAAAAAAAAAAAGCTGAAGGATCGTTGATGATTTAATGTGTAGAAAGTAAATAAAAGCTGAAGGATCGTTAATGAATCAGTGTGTAGAAAGTAAATAAAAGCTGAAGGATCGTTAATGAATCAGTGTGTAGAAAGTAAATAAAAGCTGAAGGATCGTTAATGAATCAGTGTGTAGAAAGTAAATAAAAGCTGAAGGATCGTTAATGAATCAGTGTGTAAAAAGTAAATAAAAGCTGAAGGATCGTTAATGAATCAGTGTGTAGAAAGTAAATAAAAGCTGAAAGATTGTTGATGAATCAGTGTACGGAAAGTAAATAAAAGCTGAAGTATCGTTGATGAATTAATGTACTGAAAGTAAAAAAAAGCTGAAGGATCGTTAATGAATCAGTGTGTAGAAAGTAAATAAAAGCTGAAGGATCGTTAATGAATCAGTGTGTAGAAAGTAAATAAAAGCTGAAGGATCGTTAATGAATCAGTGTGTAGAAAGTAAATAAAAGCTGAAGGATCGTTAATGAATCAGTGTGTAGAAAGTAAGTAAAAGCTGAAGGATCGTTAATGAATCAGTGTGTAGAGAGTAAATAAAAGCTGAAGGATCGTTAATGAATCAGTGTGTAGAAAGTAAATAAAAGCTGAAGGTCGTTAATGAATCAGTATGTAGAAAGTAAATAAAAGCTGAAGGATCGTTGATAAATCAATGTACGGTGACTGCATTCGCTACTTTAGAAAGGTGAAGTCAGGTTTTCAATTTATGGTAGCTTACTGAAAGCTATCAGTTTCTTCAAGTACGACAACGAGACAAAGTTTTTCCGAAGAATTAACTTTCATGATCCGCTTAGAAATTGTTCACTAGTTTCTTTAACATGTGATAAAAGGTAAACACAACCACAGGTAGAGATGTAAAGTATCGACATGGCGGCTCTTCAGATGGGTTTATCTGAGTAGCAAACTGCCTCACTCATGATATGAAATTGTACGTAACACTTTTAGAATTAATTACACGTGTGTCACGGATATATGTATATTTACTTACCTCGTGACCACAGTCTGTTAGTCATGCAGAAGAACTGAACACATACACATATATAACTTAAACTGACAAATAAATCATAATTACATTATAACTAAATATATATAAAAGAGGCAGATAAATAGATTCATGATCAAAGACAGAAAGGGGGGGGGGTCTTGTATAACACTTCACACTTTGACCCTATTGAAATGTATATAGAGACCTGATAGCTCGTGCATGCAGATGCTATGGTAACCTTGCATTTTCAGTAGCAGTTCATTCACTGCCCTTTTTGTTAACCTGCATTATAGTACGTTTGAAGCTAGAAAATATAATGAAAAGTGGAAGATATTGCTTTAAAACTTCATTCTCAGTATTTCGTCGCTGTTGCATACCCGTGAGGTAGTGTATGTTTATCAGAGCATGACCGTATCAACATTAGCAAAGGTGTTTATCAGAGCATGACCATACCAACATTAGTAAAGGTGTTTATCAGAGCATTACCATATCAATATCAGTCAGTCTGCTTTTATCAGAGCATGACCACATCAACCTTATTAAAAGTGTTTATCAGAGCATGACCATATCAACATTCGTCAATGTGTTTGTTTCTCAGAGTATGGCCATATCAACATTCGTCAGTGTGTTTCTCAGAACATGATCATATAAACATTAGTCATTGTATTTGTTTCTTAGAGAATGACCATATCAAGATTAATAAGTGTTTAATAAGTTCTTATTTCTCGTGTTTCTTTCCAAGGCAGAAAGCCCAAAGTTAAGTTCTTATCTCCCGTGTTTCTTCACAAGGTAGAAAACAAAGTTATTTTTGTCAGAGCAAACCACATTTTCAAGTAACCTTTGTCTCACACCACATGTACCCACATGTAACCCCTTGTGTAATACACATCTACAGGAATATATAAAAGTGATTCTGCTTAAAGCTATAGCATTTCATAACTTGATACAAAGCATGATTAGTTTAGTATATCAACATACTAAACTAACAGGATCATTTAACATGTCTTGTTCCAGAAATAGTGAAAAGTCTTTTATAAACTTTGGATTAGTGTGTGTATCAATGATATTCGTTACTGTTTAAGTTTAGCCGTGCGTAATCTATTTATCTAACTAAGTGCACGTGACCTAGTGGTTCGTATGCAGAGCTGTTTATCGGAAGATCCAAGGTTCGAGATTCGATATGCTATTGTATATAATCCATACTTTCCGCTGTTGGGACGTTACAACCATGACAGTTTATTACGTAAATCAGTTAATAGTACCGTGTAGGCGGTGAATGCTGTTGACTGTTTGCCCTCCCTGTAGTTAGTATTTCTAAATTTTGAATAATTGTACTTGAACTTTGGGGTTCTGGAGCTGGCTGACTAGCCCAACTTTCGCACAATGTGCAGTTCAAGTTGAAAGTACTAAATTTGAAAACTATTTATCTTTGTTAATACAGTTTTTTTTAAATCTGTGTTTGTGTGTGTCCAAAAGCGGACTAGTTGCTAGCTTGGTGGACTGTGGATCCGAGGTTCGCGCACATACAAAATCGCGCTCTGCAATTTGGGGCCGTGGGTGCACTATAACAATGACAGTCAAATTATACTATTCATTTAGAGTAGTTCACGAGTTGGTGGTGGATGGTGTTTACTAGCTAATTCCTTCTAGTCCATCACTTCATAAGTTTGGGGTGGTTAGCACAGATAGTCCTCGAGTAGCTTTTGCGCGAAATTCATCAGACCAATTGTTTTTTGTCAAAGCTTTTAAATGCAATTAAAAATAACTATTTAAAGTAATTTGTATATAATTCTATATCATCTAAATACAAAGACTGCACTTTGTCAGTAAGGTTTCAAGAGGTTACAGTCTGTCTTGAGTTAACGGAAAGATTAGCACAGTTTTACAATTAATAAAAACAATGTGTTAGTCGTACTTTTCTTGTTTTATACATCATTAATAATCATTTGTTTTGTTGTTCCTAGGTATAAGTAATATAAGCAGAACCAAGTCTCGAAAAAATAAAAATTCAACAATAATATAAAAACATTTAAATAAATTAATGAAGATAGTTTCGTTGAGATTTCTAATTCATCAACGTTTCTGTTTATTAAACAAGCCCTCTATCTGAAGAGCAGACCAAATTGAGAAAATTCTCTGAACAAAAAACCGAAGACACCTCAATAGTATGCTACTCAGAGTTATTCAAATATTATCAATTGTATCTTCAGTTATGAACGTTATCACAACAGCTTTGTTTGTTTGTTTTTTACTTACACCACACTCACTCGTGTATGGTAAACCACAAAGAAACTGTTTGGGTAACATCTTTTTTACACACGCATATGTAAAGTAGATTTTACAAGGCTTACAAAATATAATTTGAATTAAAACTCAATCTTCGAATCAACTTGTACGTTTCAGAGTTATTGTTAGCTTTTTTTAACAATGTGCTTGCTTCTTCACAAGTGTTAGCTTTCACACAACATTCACATTCATTTGCTTTTGTTAGCTTTTCAAACAACTTATAATCTAAATGCTATTGTTGGCTTTTTCAAGAAAGTAGTTGCTTGCCTGTGTTATTTCAGTAATTATTTAGTAATTAATTCGTTATGTAAAGAGGAATCTTGAAATCAAAATTCATTAAATTGACTAGTTCATGTGGTTAATTCAATAATTCTTTAATAATTAGTTCGTTATTTAAAGAGGAACATTTAACTAAAATGCTTTAAAAGTAAACAACCATACATGGGCTTGTTGAAACTTCAAGGACTGGCGGAATTTATCTCAGGTACCAAAACATCGAAATTGCCTATATGTGACGTTTACCTTACTTCTGACCAATAGTGTAAAATATTCGATGAAATAAATGTTAAAGAAAATAAAGGGGATTAAATTATGACTTCGAGATATTCAATTTTAACATAATGTCTCAATATGATGAGAATTTTCTGATTTCAACAATCCCTTTCTTTTTTCGATTTTCTGAATATATACTGTTTATGGAAATAAGTTTAACTTGAGTCACTTGTAGAGTGATACTTGTGGAACCGAACATCACGGTTTATATGTGTAAAGTAGGGAATTAATATCACTTGTAGAGTGAAACATGTGAAACGGAACGTCTCAGTGTACATGTTTGAACTAGTTGAATTGAGTCACTTGTAGAGTGATACTTGTGGAACTGAACATCTCGGTATTTATGTGAAATAGAAAGCTATACAATGAGTTATCTGTGCTGTCCCTACCACTGGTATCGAAAACCTGTTTCTAATGTTGTAAGTCCGCAGGCTTACCGCCTTGCCAATGGGGGACACACAAGCTCAGACGAAAGCCTTCCCATTGATTGAAACTAGGAAATTTCGTCTATTTATTGTATGGGGAACTTATTTATCTAAATGACACTGAAAATACATATATATAACTGCATTTATTGCGTTCTTATCTAAACTACAACGAAGATTTTTTATCCAAACTACGCCAAAGTGTCGTTTCTATAGTACACCAATGTTTACTTTATGTAAACAAGATCTGTGATAAATATTTCTGTAACACTGTACTGTGTATACCTTCATTAATCAGTTCTCTTTAAGCATTGGTATAGAATCAGTGAAAAATAAGTTGCTTGAAATCACACGTGTTGCTGAACATCTTGTTATGTGTGTAAACTAGTGGAGGTGTGTGACTTTTAGAGTGATACTTGTGTAGTTGAACATCTCGGTTTATATGTGTAAACTAGTGGAGGTGTGTGACTTTTAGAGTGATACTTGTGTAATTGAACATCTCGGTTTATATGTGTAAACTAGTGGAGGTGTGTGACTTTTAGAATGATACTTGTGTAATTGAACATCTCGGTTTATATGTGTAAACTAGTGGATTGGTGTGACTTGTAGATTGATACTTCTGTCATTCGATATCTTGGTATACATGTACATAAACTTGTGGATTAGTGTATCTTGTAGAGTGATACTTGTGTAACTAAACATCTCTGTTTATATGTGTAAAGTAGGGAATTAATATCACTTGTAGAGTGAAACATGTGAAACGGAACGTCTCAGTGTACATGTTTGAACTAGTTGACTTGAGTCACTTGTAGAGTGATACTTGTGGAACCGAACATCACGGTTTATATATGTAAAGTAGGGAATTAATATCACTTGTAGAGTGAAACATGTGAAACGGAACGTCTCGGTGTACATGTTTGAACTAGTTGAAAACTGTGTGATATCTAGTATTTATAAATACAGTTAATGTTTCACAAAACCCTACACAAGCTCAATTCATATATTTGTTTGTAGTTAAGCTTAAAAGAAAACTGTGTCAACCTACTATTACAACATGTAAGAATAACTGGAAAATAAAACTGTGTGTCAACTTACTATTATAACATGGAAGAATAACTGGAAAATCTAGTATAACAGGAAGAATAACTGGAAAAGAAAACTGTGTGTCAACCTATTATAACATGTAAGAATAACTGGAAAGAAAACTGTGTGTCAACCTACTAGTATAACAAGGAAGAATAACTGGAAAAGAAAACTGTGTGTCAACTTACTAGTATAACATGGAAGAATAACTGGAAAGAAAACTGTGTGTCAACCTACTATTATAACATGTAAGAATAACTGGAAAAGAAAACTGTGTGTCAACCTAATACCAGCCGTCTCTGCTATACATTTTACTTCAAGTGGGTTTCTCGTCATCATGAATTATAGCACTATGATTCTATGTATGTTGGACATAGTGCAGATAGTTTATCGTGTAACTTTTTCTTCCCCTGGTCGTAAAACTGTTAAGTTTAAGAACTGATAAGGTCAAACATTGAATTTTGATACACGTATGAGTACAGCACAGATAGCTCATTGTGAAGATTTAAGCTTAATACCAAAGAAAAAAAAAAGAAGTCTTTACATAATCTTCATCTTATCGAAAGCAATATAAAGACGGATGGGTTAATAACAATATAAAAAATAGTTTTATCATTCTGTTTTCATTTCTATTTTCTGTAGTCAAGAAAAATTCCCGTGTTTCTTGGCTTCTCAAATTAACTAAAAACTTTAAACAAATCGTCTTTATTCACGAACAAATAAAACAAAAATATATCGAGACTAGTTTGCTTCATACAGTTTAGAATGACCAAAACAACAATAAACTGATAGAAGTAAGAACAATTCCATTTTTTCTTAGATGTAAGAAGCTGTAAATTTTATTAAAAAATTAAAAACTTATTTGTATGAATTATATTTTAAAATGGATGGTGACATTTCATATTTAGGCATTTCTATTCCAGTTTGGCCTAAATACGAAGTTCGGAATGCTCTTTAAAGCTGTTCTTTTCTAGTGAGGTATTTACTCTGGTATGTTCAGAATGCCATTTAAAGCGATTCTTTAATGGGCAGGTCATTATGATGTTTGGAATGGTCTATAAAGCTGTTCCCTCCTGGTTACTTACTTATGATGTTCGTAATGCTTGATAAGCTGTTATTTCTTGGTTAGGACTTTACTAAATCCAACATGCTCTATAAAGCTGTACACTTATGGTTAGGACTTGAAGAAGTGGAGGACGCTCTATAAAACTGTTCTCTCCTGGTTATGACTTTACGACTTTCAAAATGCTCTGTAAAGCTGTTCTCTAGTGGCTAGGTCATTACGACATTCAGAATGCTCTGTAAAGTTGTTCTCTAGTGGCTAGGTCATTACGACGTTCAGAATGCTCTGTAAAACTGTTCTCTAGTGGCTAGGTCATTACGACATTCAGAATGCTCTGTAAAGTTGTTCTCTAGTGGCTAGGTCATTACGACGTTCAGAGTGCTCTGTAAAGTTGTTCTCTAGTGGCTAGGTCATTACGACGTTCAGAGTGCTCTGTAAAGTTGTTCTCTAGTGGTTAGGTCATTATGACGTTCAGAGTGCTCTGTAAAGTTGTTCTCTAGTGGTTAGGTCATTACGACGTTCAGAGTGCTCTGTAAAGTTGTTCTCTAGTGGCTAGGTCATTACGACATTCAGAATGCTCTGTAAAGTTGTTCTCTAGTGGCTAGGTCATTACGACGTTCAGAGTGCTCTGTAAAGTTGTTCTCTAGTGGCTAGGTCATTACGACGTTCAGAATGCTCTGTAAAGCTGTTCTCTAGTGGCTAGGTCATTACGACATTCAGAATGCTCTGTAAAGTTGTTCTCTAGTGGCTAGGTCATTACGACGTTCAGAATGCTCTGTAAAGCTGTTCTCTAGTGGCTAGGTCATTACGATGTTCAGAATGCTCTGTAAAGCTGTTCTCTTCTGCTTAGGTCTTTAGGATGCTCTGTAGAGCTGTTTATAGCTTGTTAGATCTTTACGGCGTTCAAAATAGTATGTAAATCTATTCACTAATTGTTACATCTTTATGACGTTGAGAATGATCTATAAAGGTATCGTCTATTAGAAAGCTCTTTATAAGGTTAAGGATGCTCTATAAAGATGATCTTTTTTGGTTAGGTGTATACGACGATCGGGATAATCTATAAAACTGTTATGTACTGGTTAGATCCATTTACAACGTTCGGGATGCTCTGTAAAGCTATCCTTTGCTGGTTAGGATTTTACGACGTTTAGAATGCTTTAAATGCTGTTCTTACTTGATTAGGACTTTATGGCGTTCGGGATAATCTGTAAAGCTGAACTCTTCTGGTTAGGTGTATTCAGCGATCAAGATACTCAACAACGACCAGGATAATCTATACAGCTGTTATCTACTGGTAAAATCTTTACGACTGTCCATTGCTGTTTAGGTTTTTATGAAGTTTAGGATGCTTGATAAAGCTGTTCTCTACTGGTTAGTTTCTTACGACTTTCAAAATGCTCAATAAAACTGTTTTATCTTGGTTAGATCTTTAGAACGCTCTATCACACTGTTCTGTCTTGATTAGGTTTTTACAACGTTTAGAATGCTCTGTAAAACTGGTTTTCTTTTAGTTACGTCTTTATGACGTTCAGGTTACTCTATAAATCTGTCTTCTCTCGGTTAGATCTTTATTATGATCACCAAGCTGTATAAAGCTGTTCTCTCCTGTTTGGGCCTTTACAGCATTTAGAATTTTCTATGAAGCAGTTTTATCCTAGTTAGGTGTTTACGGCGTTCAGAAGGCTTGATAAGGCTTTCTTCTTCTGATTAAGCATTTATGACATTCAGGATGCTCTATAAAACTGTTCTTGCTTCGTTAGATTTTTATGACGTCCAGAATTCGCTGTAAATCTGTTTTCTTCTGGTAATGTCTTTACGACGTTCAGAGTACTCTATAAAGATATTCCCTCTTGGCTAGTTCTTTACGACTTTAAGTATTCTCTAGAGTATTGGCCAAAATATTTGCATACTGTTCTATATTGATGTTATTGTCTACATGTTATTTATTTAATGCCCGAGTAGTAGCAGAGAAGGTAGCGTATGATCTGACAAACATGTACGAGTTGTTATTCTGGCTTGTAAAAGTTGTTTTAAGCATTTGTTCTTCAAAACACGCATACACACCTGTTTCGTATAAAAAGGGTGTGTTTTTATTTAATATTTTTCGAAACAGATCAACGCTTTGCTCGGACAGTTTTCTGTATTTGATGTAGAATCATATCTCGTAACATGTCAGAAATGGTATGAAGCAAATGAACATTGCCAAAACAGTAGGGTATCCCCAATGTACTGTATTAAAAATCCCTAAACATCATCGGCCTACATGAAATGTTTTTCCAGGAAAGTCTAGTGGTAGACGCCGAAAAACTACTACCCGAAATTACCGTGTTTTTTATAGTTAACGTGTCAAAGTCGAAAGAAGTATTGCAACACCTTAAGACAGAAATTGCACGAACACATTCATTCCAGGGTATCCACAAGAACAGTGAATATAAGACTGACCAAATAAGGTTATTTTGCAAGAAGGGCTATCTGCAAACCAGTATTAACCAGAATTCACTTGAACAAGACAGTGTGTCAACTTACAGTTAGGACACTGACGACATGTCATCTTTTCAGATGAATCCTATTTCTGGCTTGTTAAAGCTAATGGTAGGATTCGTGCTCATCGTTTTCCTGGAGACCAGATGAGAAGAGACTGTCTTTCCCACAGGGAGCAAACAGGAGGTGGAGCAGTACATATGTGGGCAGCTTTTTACCATAGTAGAAAAATTGCTCTTCATATACTTCAGGACAAGGTCAATGATGCCTCCTACAGGCGTCACATGCAGACGATATTTCTGCCATTTGCTAGGGCAAGGTTTAGCAATAACTGTGTGTGTGTTGTTTTTCAGGATGACAATGCCACTGCCCACAGTTTGTGTATTGTATATGATTATTTTGACCAGGAGAATATTACAAGATTGCCATTGCCAGCAAAATCTCCAGATTTAATCCCATTGAGAACTGTTGGGCAGAAATGAGCCGGAAAATTGCTAACCACGACTATAAATCAGCTACTGTAGCGGAGTCGCAGCACTTTCTAGTGACACGTTGGGATGCCTTGCAAAGGTTATTAGAGTACGAGGAGGACAAACCAAGTACTGAATGTTTAATATGAACTGATATGAAGTTATAGACGCCATTTTTAATGATTTGATGTTATATTTTGTCAACATATATGTTTGGTAAGGCTTTGTCGTGAAAAGTAAAATGCTGAATTACACATTTTTCTACAGGTGTCTGATACAATTATTTGATGTTTTAATAAATCATTCTTGATGTACATAGAACTTTTCTCATTATGCAAATTACATATTAAGCTGCTCTTTTCTGGTTAATTTTTTACGACGTTTAGAATGCTCTTTAAACCTATTCTTTGATGGTTAAGTCTGTGCGATTTTCAGGATGCTCTATAAAACGGTTCTCTTATGGTTAGGTGTATATAACGATCAGGATACTGTATAAAGCTGTTATCTACCTGTCAGATTTTTATGGCATTAAAATTCTCTGTAAAGCTATCCTTTGCTGGTTAGGTCTTTATGACGTTTAGAATGCTTCATAAAGCTGTTCTATTTTTGTTAGGTCTTTACGAAGTTCATAATGATCTATAGAACTATTCACTGCTGGTTAGATCTTTATGACGTTTAGAATGCTCTCTAAGGCTCTTATGTGTTGGTTAGGTCTTTTCGACGCTCAGGATACTCTATAAAGCTATTTTCTGTTGGTTAGGTCTTTTCGACGCTCAGGATACTTTATAAAGCTATTTTCTGTTGGTTAGCCCTTTACGATTATCACGATGCTCTGTAAAGCTGATCTCTTCTGGTTAGGTGTATACGACGATCAGGATAATATATAAAGCTTTTATCGACTGGAAATAATTTTATGATATTCAGAACACTTTGTAAAGCCATCCTTTGCTTTTTAATTCTGTACGATGTTCAGGATGCTCTATAAAACTGTTCTATATCCTGATTAGATGTTTAGGACGTTCTATAAGCTATTTTCTTCTGACAATGTCGTTACAATGCTGTATAAAGATACTCCGTTGTGACTAGTTCTTTGCCATGTTGAGTATTTTCTATAAAGTTGTACTATCCTGGTTAGGTTTATTGGGGTACTTTACAAAAATTTTCTTTCCTGTATAAGTAGTTACGATGTGCAGAACTTTCTGTTAAGCTGCTCTCTCCTGGTTAAGTCTGTATGACATTCAAAATGCTCTGTAAACCTATACTCTATGATGGTTAGGTCTTCAGGATCCTTTATAAAGCAGTTCACTCCTGGTTAGGTCTTTATGACATTCAGAATGACCTATAAAGCTATTCTGTATTGGATTGATCGTTACAAGGCTCAAAATGCTGTATAAAGCTATTCTTTATCGCATAGATCTATACATGGTTCAGAATGCTCTATAAAGCTGTTCTTTTCTAGAACAGCTAGGTCTTTCTTTCATTAATAAATGACAAGTTTCAAACTTTATTGTGACAGTTACCAAAAATTCTAATTTTATAATACTACATTTTTTACCAAACGAAATAGAAAAAAAATTGTGCTTTTGTTTAAAACATGTTACGTATTTTTCTAAGAGTTTAGAGAAAAATTGAAAATGGCATTCTAAATAAGTTGTACTTGACGCTCTAAGTGCTGGATCATAAACGGTACTGGTGGAGGATTAGGTGAAATGAGGAAGACGGTAGCCAAGGTTCGAGAATGAGGAGAATGTTTTTGTGCTCAGTTAAGCAACGGAATGAGCTGGATTTCGCTGCAAAATTGCTTTTCTGGGAAAATAAATTGTCAACTTACTATAATAACATGTAAGAATAACTGGAAAAGAAAAGTGTGTGTCAACCTACTATTATAACATGTAAGAATAACTGGATGTATAGGAGAAACGGCTGGTATGGATATTAAAAACTTTAATTAAAATAAAAGAACAACGTTTCGACCTTCTTAAGTCATCTTCAGGTTAACAAAGACAGTTTGAAACTGACCGTTACTGGACACATGTCATAGGGACGAGAATGTGAACGGGTACTATTTTGTAGGTGGCGTAGCAGTTACATGTTAGGTGATTAACGATTATAAGTATAAAGGTGTTCCTTTATGTTGGTTCAATTTTGGTTTGAGTTCCTGTATAAGTAGGGTTTCTTTGATTTTGCGTTTGTTTCTCTATTTAATAAGTTGGTGTTTCCTATGGTTATGTTGTGTTTATTTGACTTGCAGTGTTCAAAAACGTGGGAAGGTGTTTTTTGTGTTCATTAAATTGAGTTTGTTTGTTTGTTATGGATTTCGCGCAAAGCTACACGAGGACTATCTGCGCTAGCCGTCCCTAATTTAGCAGTGTAAGACTAGAGGAAAGGCAGCTAGTCATCATTACCCACCGCCAACTCTGGGCCTACTCTTGAACCAACGAGTAGTGGGATTGACCGTCACAATATAACGCCCCCACGGCTGAAAGGGCGAGCATGTTTGGTGTGACGGGGATTCGAACCCGCGACCCACATATTGCGAGTCGAGCGCTCTAACCACCTGGCCATGCTGGGCCCTCCGATATAGAAGTCGTGGCAGCTGTTGCATATATAAAATACACCTTCCCACGTTTTTGAATACTGCTTTTTACGAAATATCTTATATTTTATCTTAAGTATTGACTTAGGAAAGAACGTTCGAAAAAAAAATAGAATTTCCGTGAAACTGGTTTTGTTTGTTGAATCCTCGTCCCACCAAACATGCTCGCCCTTTCAGCCGTGGGGGCGTTATAATGTGATCTGTCAATCCCACTATTCGTTGGTAAAAGAGTAGCCCAGGAGTTGGCGGTGGGTGATGATGAGTAGCTACCTTCCTTCTAGTCTTAAACTGCTAAATTACGGACGGCTAGCACAGATAACCCTAGTGTAGCTTTGCGCGAAATTCAAAACAAACCAAACCAAACTTACCACTTAAGCCATCGGGAGAGGCATGAAACCGGAACCTTTTTAATTTTCTCTATTTTACTATAACACCGTTACATTTTAAAGATATCTGTCATCAGTTCAAACTAACATCTACTATGGCTAACTTAATTAGGAATTATCAAAAACAAAACGTGAAATTGTTGGGTTTTTTTTAAATTTAAAACCCTTTTATTACGGATATTGTTTTACGATAACATTGCCATTTTGGGTTACAAGCTAACAGTGGAAGATTATTAAAACACTTAAATTACAAACATTCCAGAC
>NW_013665873.1:615473-634913 GCF_000517525.1 Limulus polyphemus | reverse complement strand
ATTTCTCAATAATGTGCCTCGGTTATGGCAGGTAATTAGAAGAAAAAATAAAGTGTTACTGTTTCTTATTTGTAGAAGGTTTAAGAGGAAAGACCACAACATAATAAACTAATTCATCACAATACCTGAAAACTCTGACTTCACTTTTTTGAAAAATGAAATGGTCTTTACTGTTACTCCTGATCAACAATCAAATATATTTTTTTGAATTATGAATAACATGAATGGATTGAAATATTTAATTAAATTATCTCAAAATAAACATTTATTTCGGTGCAAGATTGAAATTAGCTTGAATTCTTCATAACCTCTGAATAGTGGGTGAAAACAAACTAATAACTAAAGACCTGTTGAAGTAACCACGTGTACTAGTTAGTTTTAATGTATTATGTTTTACACATTCCACTTTAAATAACAAACTAATAACTAAAGACCTGTTGAAGTAACCACGTCAACTAGTTAGTTTAAATGTATTATTAGACAACCCGTGACCCGTTTGGCTTTAAGTAAAGTTTTTAAACAAGACCAGAATGTTATATAAACAGAATCTGACACACTGTTGGTTGAACATCACACCTAGTTATAAACGTCCCTCAGATAGACATCAAGACTCTATGATTGTTTTGGCGTAAAGCTACACAATGGGCTCTGTCCACCACAGGGTATAGAACCCCAGAATTTAGTGTTGTAACTCCGCAAACTTACAACTGATTCACCGGAGAGTTTGGTTGTACAAAATATGAAAAATTGAAAGTAAGTGGAGGAAAAGAGCTTATTAAAATGTATTTGATAAAAACTTCACAAAAAAACATATAAATTGATTCTGCTTTTTGTATTATAAATTTGGTACGTTCATCTTTTAGAACTATGTTCTTTTTCAGGTGATGTTGATAAATCATGGTCTTTATTCTTTTTGATGTAGTTTTTACTAAACACGTATTATTAATTTCGTTATCCTCTTTCACACACATACATTTGGTTATTTTAGATTTAATATTCGAGAAAAGGCTTAGTAGCACTATTTATGATTAACGTGGTACTGTGTTTTTATTTCTTTGTAGATTTAAGAGATGCGTAAAAATATATTTAAGTACGTTAAGTGCAGGAGAAGGGCAGAATTCACATTTTAATTATTTTTAATCTATACAGTTGTGTGTTAACGTACTTATAATGCACGCAACAAATTAGACCATATTCATGTAAAGTGAAAAAAAGATGTAAATTAGTAAGTTGGTCCTTTCGTGTTAAATTTACGTTTCATTTGTAATCACTATAGGTTTTTGTGATAGTTTTCGACAACATTTTTTATAGTTTTTTTTAGCCATCATGTTGAAGATGAACTGACCTTTATGACAGTCCGCTTTGGTTTTTATTTCTACTTTCAAACAGCGAAAGAATTCTAGTGTATACTTACTTATTTTAAACAATTTTAAAGTAGTGAATTACGATATAAACTTCTAAAACTTGTATCTAATAAGTTATGTGCATAGCAAAGAATGGAGCGTTTTTAGAGTTTACAATTACACGTCTACTGCATGCTACTATATCTCAAAACGAATATTCTAGAGAGAGATACGACTATGTAAAGAACTTTCGTTTTGAAAATGTCTATCTGACACTGTTTTAAGAATTCCTTCTTGTTGTTGCTGCTGTATATATCTAATTGTATACAATGGTTAATAAAAAAATTAGCAGAGAAGTCGCTCAGGAAGAAACAGATGGCGAAAAGCTGTGTTAATAGGTCAGTATTAGTAGTAGCGGAAACATGTGTTATGTGTTTCTGCGATATGCGTCATGCAACACTAATATAAAATGATAGCTGCGAACGTCATCGATCTTGAAGAAAGTGGTTTAATTAAGTTTATAATAAAGAAGAGAGAAGAGGATAATACGAAGAGATAATAAACCATCGTTTATTTTATTTATTTATCTTATGAACAGTCGAATGGATTACACTTTCAGACAATTATAAGGCAGCTATACAGTTGTGTTTTACCAAACTGGTTTGTTTGTTTGTTATGTATTTCGCGCAAAGCTACAAGAGGGCTATCTGCGCAAGCCGTCCCTAATTTTGCAGTGTAAGACTAGAGGGAAGGCAGCTAGTCATCACCACCCACCGCCAACTCTTGGGCTACTCTTTTACCAACGAATAGTGGGATTGTCCGTCACATTATAACACCCCCACGGCTGAAAGGGCGAGCATGTTTGGTGTGACGGGGATTCGAACCCGCGACCCGCAGATTGCGAGTCAAGCGCCCTAACCGAACTGGTATGACGAGGGTTACATCGTCATTTATTGGATATCAAGAAGTAATGTTTGGTTGGCCACGTTTTTAAACACTATTGGTGTACGTTATCTAGTGTAATTAACCTACGGTGCATAAATGCCATTTCTCTCTGAACACCTCTTGTACATATGATATATGTTTGAGGTTTTGAAGAAAAAAAAAAGGTAGCTAAAAGTTGTAGATAAACTTTACATGCATTTCTTAGTTGTTTTAATCACTTTTTAATATTTCACTGTTACACTTTAAGAAAAATATTTATTAACTTCGCTTCTAGTCTGCTTCTTTGTTCAACTTAACAAAAAGGTATATATTATTTTTTCTTTCTAGTCTCTGGAATCCACCAGGCGGATGATGACATTATGTGAAGAGGTCAGTATATTTTTTGTTCTGATAAGAATTTTGTGTTATTTCATTAATTAAAAAACTGTTATAATTCCTTACAGAGTAACAATAACATGGATTATTTATTCTTAACAATAAGAGTTATTTTATATTGTTAACAATAAGTCATTTCAATCAATTTTTCATAAAGAAATTTCACTTCTTTGAACAGTTTTAATTTTTATTATATTTTTGTTTTCACAAAGTTTATTGTGTTGTGAATCAGTGATCTGAGTAAATCCGTCAGTAGCCACGAGAGAAGTATCAATAGTAGATCTGGAGTGTTGTAGAACTATGATCTCCATAGATCCACCAATAAATTTACTGAAAAAATTTCCCTTTAACAAAACCCGAAAGTGAAAAAAAAATTATGTTTTCCATTTCACTATTCGTGTTTATGATGTTAAAGCTAATTATGTGACGTTTCATTTCGAATAAATTCCGTCATTGGATTTACTCCAATGGCCATTCAACTTGATCCAAAATCATGATGTTTAGACTGTCACTGTATACATATCTCATTGTCTTCATTTTTAATATTTTGAGTCCCAATAAGAAACACAAATTAACTGAAATCCACTTCAAGTTGTAACAAACAAGATCTCAGATCTTTCTGTCTGTTAGACTTGCACATCAACGTGTAGTGGTTGAACACTTTTTGTTATAAAATGATTACAGGATTTTATTCGTAAACCACAATCAGGTCAAATTTTCTAAATTGTAACAACAATTTTCGTGGTCCAGATCGTTTATGAGCATAACGAGCTTTTAATAATTATGGAAAGTTTCGCTTTATCTAGTTACTACTAGTAACTCATTTTTCAAAGCTAGAATTTGATGAATAATACCAATCACTTTTTAAAGTATTGAACAATGTGTTGAAAGGTAACAAAAACAACAATTAAAATTGCACAATAAAATATTTTATTTATAATTTTTTTTATTACCTGTGCATGTTTCAACAGAAGTTTGAATTTTCTCCGTTAGTTACATCTAAAAACCAGGCTTACAGGGGGGTACACGACGAAGACAAAGATTCTGTTAAAACATGAACACGCAGTAGAAAAAATCTACGATTAAGATATTTCATTATGCATTTTTAAGTTTTTTCTTCTTACAATATTGAGTGTTCATTGATCATTGTACTGCTGAAACGTAAACAATATTAATTAACGGACCTAAAAAATGCAGTTTTATCTACATTTGAAAAGATGCAGCTCCTGAAATGTTAACACCAATCGAACAATCACCAGTCGAATTAACTTTATTATAATTTCACAAGATTTTCATCTTCATTTTGCATTATAATGTACTGTTCACATTCCAAGGTGACTTGGTTTTTTTATAACTAATGTGTTAACTAAAATAAAAACTTAGCATGAAAATATTCTTCATTTTTAACATTTTTTAAAGGATTTATTTAGACTCTTTATTTTGGTTTCGTTCATAATGAATTTATATTTTATTGAATAAAAATAGTTTCTTTAATTGACCGTTTTAGAGCAAGGATGTAGAAATATGCATGTTGGTGGCGCTGGATGAACTTGGAGGTAAGCGCCATCTGCTGGTGAATAATGTCTGTGTCTCACTAATTCTTCTTTCATCAAGCAGCTGGATGTTTTTTCATCCAGTATTATCATGAGCTCTTTCTATTCTTTTTTCTCTCTCTCTGTCTCATAACAATATCAATAATATTATTCGAAAATATAAATTTTGTGGGATTTTACCTTCAGCGTAGTAAAACCGTCTAATGTGTGAAATATAATGATAACAATATCAATGATATTATTCGAAAATATAAATTTTGTGGGATTTTACGTTCAGAATGGTAAAACCGTCTAATATGTGAAATATAATGATTTTCTCCTTAAATATTTGTTTTCTGTTTTTTGTTTAATATCTGATCGTAAACAATACATGATACTACCAACCTTCTTATTGTATATTACGTGTTATGATCATTGCTTGTTTTTTTCATGCCTTTTCACTTTTTTTCTGGTATATTTCTACTACTTGTAGAGTAAAGAAGCAGGAATTCGAACTCTGGTGGCCCTAGACGATCAAGGAGGTAAGCCAGCGTACCCTTTGCAGTGAATTGAGACTATGTGAAAAATATGTAATATGTTTAATGTAAGACAGAATGCCATATCATTCTTTGTGTTGTTTTAGAAGTTTCAAAACCATTTCAAATAATCCACTAGCAATGGTTTAATAATAGATCACAAAATACAAGTTTACGTCTAGATACTTTTTAATTAAAATTATGCGTAAATAATTTTGGCACTTCCAACCGCCAGGTAGTATCTAAAATATGTTACAGCAGTTCTGAAGATTCCGTTTGTTAATTCAATACTTCTAAAGATTCGATTTCTTAGCTCAGAAGTTTTAAAGATTCCATTTACAGTTCGGCGGTGCTAAAGATTCCACTAATTAGCTCAGCAGTTCTAAATATTCCTTTAATTGTCAGCTCAGTAGATCTAATGATTCCGCCAGTTAGCTCGGCATTTCTAGAGACTTCTTCGTATTCCATTGCTTAACTCGGCAGTTATAAAGATTACTTTGTGGGCTTAGCAGTTCTAAGGTTTTTATTTGTTATACATCTGTTACCCTATTTGTGTAGGTTGTGTTATTGTTTATGGTATCCATTTCCACAAGAATCCCGTGTTAAAACCTTGATAAAACCAGAAAAACGTAACTTGCCATTGTCATCGTCTTCTTCTCTTTTGTAGTAATGAATATTAAAACAAGTAATGAATTTATAATGATACTCACGTTCATAAATTTGATCGGTTGTTTAAAGTATGGGATTAGTAATATAAGTTCGATAAAATTGTGTTTTGCTTGGCATTTGTTTCATGTAAGCATGTGAAACATTTCTAAAATCAGCAAGGTTTAAATAGTTTGTTTGTTTCTTTGTTTGTTTGAAATTAAGCACCAAGCTGCGCAATGGGCTATCTGTGCTCTGCCCACCACGGGTATCGAAACCCGGTTTCTAGCGTTGTAAGTCCGCATACATACCGCTGTGCCACTGAGGGGGTGTTTAAATAATAAAACAACATGCACACACAGCCAATTTACTGAAACTACTGTGTGTGTTAATTATAAATTTCACTGTTTGTTGGCGCACTCGTTAAGTTTTTCGACAGAAATTTGTTTTTCCTTTTCTTTGATTTTAGAATAATTTGTCTTATTGTCCATTAATTTTCATAAAAATCTCAAAATTAATTTTGTAACAAAAATCCGCTATTCATTCTCTACCTACATAAAGAACATTTTTTAAATTGAAATTTAGGTGTGAATTGAGATCTTCGAAATTGTTCTTTAAAATAATATAGTCTTCTCCCAAAGCAAAGCCTCGTGAAATTCCGCATTAATGGAAACTATATCACAGAATGTACGATGAGCAAGCAGCTAAAACGTACTGTTACGTTACATTGTCGTGAAGATAGTTATTGCGTTTAACAAAGAGTTGATGGAGGGTGCCGAGACCTTGCCTTAGCTTCTGTGGTGTGTCTATATGTGTGTGTCAATATTTATTTTCTTGAAAGTGGGGGCTGTATACTTAGGAACCATGTTTATTGTGTACTTTACACAAATTGGATGTATCATGTACGTACTCCTGCTTATGACGTCATTATTAGATTTTATACAAGCTTTGATGAGAAATGTTTCCATAAGCTTGTTAAAGTTACTAAGGGGTATAACATCTAAGGCAGATTTCTTTGTGTGTAATATAACCAGGATAGGCATGCGCAGAAACGTTTTTTTAAGATATTGGGTGTGTTCTAGTGCTTTGTGATTATTGATCAGAAAAAACTGCATGGAATATTTGATCATGTGAAAATGAATGAAATATAGAGCTGAACAAAGAAATGATCCTGATGAGTGTGTTGTTCAGAAGTTTATTTCACCAATTTTTCCTGCTGAGATCATGACGTTTATCCAAATCTTCGAATTTTGAAATTATCATAGCCCAAGATATTATGTAATCGGTATCTTAAAAAAAAAAACACCCAAACAAAGAGGTGTAGAATTTGTATAATCAGTACCGTGAAACAAATATGTTTGGTAAATGTATCACAATATTGTTTCTACAAGTTTCACCCACTTTTGTTTGGCAATTGTTTTACAACATTGGTTACACAAGTTCTACCCACTATTATGTGGGAATTAGTTCATAGTATTGATTATACAGAGTACTATCCACTTTTGTTTGGGATTTATTTCATAATATTGGTTACACAAGTTTTGACCACTTTTCTTTGGGTATTGTTTGATTATACCGGTATCACAAGGAGGCTAACAGTAGTATAACCAATATTATTAACTAATTCTCAAGCAAAAGTGGATAGAACGTGTTCAACCAATATTATGAAACCATTCCTAAATAAAAGTGGGTAGAACTTATTTAATCAATATTGTGAAACAATTTCCAAACAAAAGTGGATAGAACTCGTGTAACCAATATTATGAAATAATTCCCGCCTAAAAAGTAGGTACCACTTATACAACCAGAATTTTAAAATAATTCCCTAACAATAGTGGATAGAACTTGTATAACCAATATTATGAAATAATTCCCGCCTAAAAAGTAGGTACCATTTATACAACCAGAATTTTAAAATAGTTCCCTAACAATAGTGGGTAGAACTTGTATAACCAATATTGTGAAATATTTGCCAAAAAAGAGTATGTAAAACTTTGATAAACAATATTTTGAAATAATTCCCAAATAAAAATGGGTAGAACTTTTATAGCCAGTATTGTGAAACAATTTTTAAAGTGGCTATAACGTATCTAAGCAGTATTGTCAAACAATTCCAAAACAAAATTTGGTAGAACATTTATAGCAACTATTGTGTAACAATTCCCAAACAAATGTTGGTAGAACTTGTATAGCTGATATTGTGTCACAATTCCCAAAGAAAAGTGGGTAAAACTTCTGTAAACAATAGTATTAGATAATTCCCAAACAAAAGTGGGTAGTATTTGTATAACCAATATTGTGAAGCAGTTACCAAACAAAAGTTGGTAGAGTTTATAAGCAATATTGTGGAACAATTTCCAAACAAAAATGAGTAGAATTTGTATAACAAATATTGTGAAAGAACTTCCAAGGAAAAAATGATGTAACCAATTTCATGCAATAATTTTCTCACAAAAGCAGGTGGTAATAATTCGAATGCACAAGTGGGGAGATCTTTTATAACCAGTATTGTTAACCAATTCCCCACAATAGTTTGTTTATAACTTGTATAACCAATATTGTAAATCAATTTCCAACAAAGGTGGGTGGAACTTGTATAACCTATACTGTGGAACAATTCCCAAACAAAAGTGGGTAGAACGTGTGTAATCAATACTGTGAAACAAGCCCATAAAAATGTTTAGGGACTTGTATGACCAATACTGTAAAACAGTTCTCAAACAGAAGTGGATAGAACTCGTATAACCGTTATTGGTAAACAATTCCCAAACCAAAGTGGGTAAAACTTGCATGACCAATATTGAGAAACAATTTCCAAATAAAAATTGGTAGAACTCGTGTAACCAATATTATGAACTAATTCCCAAACAAATGTGGGTAGAACTTGTATAGCCAATATTTTGAAAACAGTCCCAAGCAAAAGTGGGTAGAACTTGTATAGCCAATATTTTGAAAACAGTCCCAAGCAAAAGTGGGTGAAAGTTATGTAACCAATATTATGAACTAATTCCCAAACAAATGTGGGTAGAACTTGTATAACCAATATTTTGAAAACAGTCCCAAGCAAAAGTGGGTAGAACTTGTATAACCAATATTTTGAAAACAGTCCCAAACAAAAGTGGGTGAAAGTTATGTAACCAATATTGTCAATCAATTACCAAACAAGAGTGTGTAGAACTAATTCCCAGACAGAAGTGGGTAAAACTTGTGTAACCAATACCGTGAAACAATACATAAATAAAAGTAGATATAATTTATGTAACCAGTATTGTCAAACACTTCCCAAACAAAAATATGTAGAACTTGTTTAACCAATATTTTGAAACTTCCTAACGGTAGTGGGTAAAGTTTGATAATGAATATTGCAAAATAATTTTTAATCCAAATTGAGTAGAAATTGTATAACCAATATTGTGAAACATTTCCCAAACAAAAGTTCGTTGAACTTTTATAAGTAATATTGTAAATCGATTTCCAAACCAAAGTGGGAAAACCTTTTGTAACCAGTATTGTGAATTAATTATCAAGCAAAAGTAGATGGTACTTGTGTAACCAGTATTACAAAATCTTTTCCAAGCAAAAATAGATAGTACTTGTATAACTTATATTTTGAAATAATTCCTCACAATTCTCAAGTAAAAGTTGGTACCACTTTATTATCAATGTTGTGAAACAATTCTCAAATAGAAATTAATGGAAACAATTCCAAAAATAAAATGTGGAACTTGTATAACCGATATTGTGAAATATTCCCCATATAACAGTGCAGAAATAATATTTATGGGGATTTAAGTCCTATTTAACTCATCATAGAGTAACCTAAGTTAATTTAGTTGTGTGAATAAAATTATGACATTGTGCCTGATTTATTAGTTGATTGTATACAGCGGACCAACTTTTTTGAATATTATATTACGGATTTATTTTTACAAATTAAATTGAAAATACAATCAGTGACGTATAAGCTTTAACGCATTCGATATTGACTGTGTTATGACTTACAAACCACATTTACGTATTGAAACTGTGAGAAACTACCACATTTATATATTTAAAATATTATGGCTTAGGTTCGGTCTCCCAGTGTCTCAGCATTTACTTTACAGGTTTACGATACTCCAAATGAGGTTTTGATACCAGTGGTGGGCTGATCACAGATAACCCATTGTGGAACTTTGTTCTTAAAAGTTACCAAACAACCAACTTACGTAACACATCAATATACTTAGTGTTATGAATCTCAATGGCGATAAAGTATGAAGTACTTATATAAGATAACGTTAGTAATACAGATAATAAATTACAGACAAAACTGTTAAACTCTGTAACAAACCGTTGGTAAAACTTTTGTATCAAGATGGGTGTAGTATCGACTACTATGATGATATACGTACCCCCAGTTGAAAGACTTATCTATAAATGTTTGAGTAAAAAACACATTGCAGCTGCCTGTTTTGACTTGTTTGACAGATAGTGTGAGATGATGTTTCTCTAGATTACTTTAACTGTAGATATTTGACTACACTTCTTCATAATTAACGCATAACTCTACATCAGAGAAGGTCCAAAACGTGTTAATAGCAACTGCAGTTAATTTTTTAACACTTTTATTAACAACAGACTCTTTAAACTACACTTCTAACTACAATTAGATTTTACGAAAGACTTATGAACATCCATTACTTAAGCAAAAGATGAAGAATATTGTTTCTGATATCACATTGACATCATTATTTTGAACAGTTGTTTTGACATTGGATTGTTCAGGTTCATCCCCATCCCGCAAATGAATATAGTTTTGTTTTTGGAAAAAACAACAATGAAGTTCTTGGTCAGATATGGAGCTATGTTTCTGTTATAGTAAATATATGATAATACTCACTGCATGTCGGGAAAATATAAGTTGTACATGATTTCATTAAAAAAAAAACAAGAGAAATTTCCGAAAGTTTTAAATAGTCGTAACTTTTAATTTGATTTAAATGTAAAGGATGAATTGAGAGAAGGTCAGAGAGGCAGATAAGAATTCATCCTTTATTTGGTTTGAATTTCGCTCAAAGCTACACGATGACTATCTGCGCTAGTTGTCCCTAATTTATCAGTCAACTAGTCAACACCATTCATCTCCAACTCTTGGACTACTCTTTTACCAACGAATAGTGCGATTGACCGTCCCATTATAATGCCCCATGGTTAAAAAGGCGAGCATGTTCGGTGACGGTGATTCGAATTCATGACTCTCAGATTGCGAGTCGAGCACATTAACCAGCAGGCCACGCCAGGCCTAAATAGACTTGAAACTGCGTTAGTGAGACATCTGTTGCGTAATGAAAAGCAATCTCACTTCTCTTGATAAGCAGAAGATAGCCTCTTCAAGAAGTATCTGACAAGAAAGAAACACGCACATCTGGTTTATTAATGCGATGAAGAAAGCTAGAATTTAACCAATCGATAAATATGACTAGTTCGTGAAAGTTTCGAAATGATAATTTTGTAGAAATATTTTCCTACGTAACACGGAAAATGTAGTTACAGATATAATCTTTATGTAAAAATTAATAAATAAAAAAAGAAACAATTTATATTTTTTGAACAACTACAGTATTTGGAATATTTCATGTTACATTTTACGTTTCATATCAATATAAATATAATAGTACTATCTGTTCTCTATCCAAGTAACTACTGCGCAGGATGTGGATGAATCTACACCAAAATTGGTATGGAGGTTCAATGGGTGCATGCGATGGTACACCAAATTTTCAGTTTTGAATTTTGCGTTTTGCGGTTTTTATGGGCGTTTATTCGTGCTTTTTTACCACTACTTCGCCCCCTGTTGAGGAATCTTCACCAAATTTGGCATGAAGGTTTGTTGAATCCATGCGGAGATACATGCAAATTTGCGGTTTCACATTTTGTGTTTTGTAGTTTTTTTCGATTACATATAAGGGAAGCAGCTTTTCATGTCCTAAGATAACCTTTCATTAATCATGAATTTACATAACTTCTGTACAGGAGACGGGTACTCCAGCTAGTAAATTAATAAATTAAATAACAGTGAAAACGTTTCGAGAATGGTTAGTTGTTCTATTAACAACATAAACTTTGATAATTCTATTTTTTTAGGATTGTTTTGTTAATTTGATTAACTCTACACAAACAAATAATATATGAAAGTAATATGTTTTACAGATACGGATTTTATCTTAAACCAAATCAGAAATTATTATCTAATACGGTCTTTGTTAGTGAATGAGCTTTACTGTTTTCGTCTCCATGGAGATATCTGGTTGTAGAAATTTATCAATGAACATTGTTATCATTTCATAGAGCCTGGCATGGTCAGGTGGTTAGGGAGCTCGACTCGTAATCTGCGGGTCGCGAGTTCAAATCCCCGTCACACGAAACATGCTCGCCCTTTCAGCCGTGGGGGTCTTATAATGTGATGGACAATCCCACTATTCGTTGGTAAAAGAGTGGTCAAAGAGTTGGCGGTGGATGGTGATGAATAGCTGCCTTCTCTCTAGTCTTACACTGTTAAATTAGGGACGGCTAGCGCAGGTAGCCTTCGTGTAGCTTTGCGCGAAATTCATAACAAACCATAACAATCATTTCATAGTTCAGTTCTGTAGAGATCTTTGGTTATAGATGGTCATTAATAAACATTGTTATTGAATTACTTCATAGGTCGTATCCAGGGAGATCCCTGGTTATGGATATTCAATAGTGAACATTTTATATTTTGTTTCTATCCAGATGGTTATTTGAATCTCTCTTGTCTCACAACTTTACTCACAGGGTAAAAAGACAGGGGCAGTTATGCCTGTCCTTTCTTATTAAACAGCATACAAGCTACATACTTTGCTATGTCATCAATTAATTGATCTTGGTCAGTCATTCTATTTTATTTTGTGATACTTTTCTATTTTGTTATATTTTCTAATGTCCCCCGATGGGATATTCATATTTTAAGATCTTTCTGCCCTGGCATGGACTGATGGTTAAGGCGCTCGACTTGTAATCTGAGGGTCGCGGGCTTGAAACCCGGTCACTGAACATGCTCTCTCAGTCATGAAGGCGCTATAACGTGACGTTTAGTCCTACTATTCGTTGGTAAAAGAGTAGTGCAACAGTTGACGTTGGATGGTGTTGACTAGCTACCTTCCCTCTAGTCTATCACTGCTAAATTAGGGACGGCTAGCGCAGATTTTATTAGCCTTTATAGCCAAATTACGAGATAGAGTTCTTACTGTTCTTTATACAAGATAAGGTAGTGTTAATTAAGTATGGATTTACGAGGGAAATTTGAAACGTCAGTGTGTTGTACACACGTTTGTGCAGGCCTGGAAAATCCAAAATTATACTTGAAAGGTCAGGGAATGAATGTGGTCACCCTGTGTGTTTTTTATTTCCATGGGGATTCTCTGTTTAGTCAGAGAAAGAATGTCGCCACTCTTGTTTATTGTTTATCTCTATGGAGATTAATGTTTGATCAAGGTAAGGATGTAGCTAACCTGTTTGTTTGTCTCCATGGAGGTTGCTGGCTAGTCAGGAGAAGCTTGTGGCCATCCTGTTTATTGTTTGTCTCCATTGGGATTCCTAATTATAGATAATTAGTATTTATTATGCTTTCTTGCAATAAATAAAAATATGTTCATGTAAATTAGTGTTATCATGCAAATGTATTAAAGAAATAAAGCTAATGTTTAATAGTACACAATGAATATTTAAAAATGAGACTGTTCCCAGTGACAAAATAAGAAATAAAAATTGTTTTACTTAATAAATTTACCATACAAAGATAAAATGCCCTGAGACTGGGAATAGCCTCATATACTGTATGTTTAAACGTCATCAGGTAGAGTGCATGAGACTGTTCCCAATGTCAAAATAAGAAATAAAAATTGTTTTACTTAATAAATTTACCGCATAAAGATAAAAGGCCCTGAGACTGGGAATAATCTCATACACTGTATGTTTAAACGTCATCAGGTAGAGTGCATGAGATTGTTGCCAGTCTTATTTTATACAGTAAAATATATTCTGTATACAGTAAAATGATTAACTATTCTAAAACATTTTTGAATATTCATTGTGCGCTATTAAACGTTTGTTTTCTATCTTAAATAGATTTGTATGAAAACTTGCACAAGTATCGTTCCAATCTTATTAATAAATTTAGTGTTATAATGAAGTACCTGCTGCATCCAGGAATGCACAAGGGGGGGGGGGGGAGCAGGAATATCTCGTACTTGAAAAATTCCAGTTTTCATCACTAATTACGAAATTGGTCCTAAAGTAGAGTTCTAAAAACATAATCATAGTTTGTTATATTGGTCCTAAACTAGAGTTCTAAAAACATAATCATAGTTTGTTATATTGGTCCTAAAGTAGAGTTCTAAAAACATAATCATAGTTTATTATATTGTTTTGTGTATTCACAACACGCAAGCGACGCTAGTGTTACATTGAACAAAGAAAACTAACGCCCATCTGAAAGAAGACGGAACTGTGAACCATCAGTTTGCATACATACATACATAGTAAAAAGTCAATTTGCCTAAAATGAATAAACTATGAGATCACTAAGATGTCTGGAAATATGTTTGTTATTCAGTATAACACACACACTCATGAAACTTACCCTACTAGTTATGTTGCATGACGAAAGGAATATAATTTACTTGATAGGAAAATTGTTAATCTTAACTCAGAGTTTTTTGTTCTGACTCTTTTCTGGATTAGGGTTAGAGAGGAGAATTACATTAAAAATAATAGTGAATTTTGTATATAAACTTCGTTACGTTAATAATGTTTGATTAAACAGGAGTACTTATCTTGCTTGTAAATAATTCAGGTTTAAGTTGTGATATGTATCTGAAGGTAATTCCGTTTTAAAGAAAAAAAAAGTTTAAAAATGAATAACACATGAACTGTTTTACACTATCCACTGTCTAGAACAACTGGATAGGATCGAAGAAGATATGGATAAGATCAATGCCGACATGAAAGAGGCGGAGAAAAATTTGACTGGCATGGAGAAGTGTTGTGGCATATGTGTTTGTCCTTGCAACAAGTAAGTGTACAGTGTCTTTGTAACTAAAATTTAAATAAGAATACAAAACACTGGTAACAACTATACAGTACTAACTAAATGCCTATCATATGACGGTAAATGCTGATTAATATTTTTCTGAAAATAAAATCTAAGTAAGTGTTTCATGAACATGTTTTCTAAAAATCAATTATATTATAGTAACAATATATCTATAAAGGAATTTTTTTTCTCCAGTATCTCACGAAAACAACATTGTTGTTTATATTTGGTTATCTCCTGTAAGTGGTCCTGGATTGGAATTTTGACTTTTGTATAATTTTATGTAATGTTAAGATCTTAATAAAGCCTTATAGATTGAACCGTACTGTCGGAGAAATATTTATACAAAGTCAAATATCTGACCCTGTCTTCCCTCTAGTCTTACACTGCTAAATTAGGGACGGCTAGCGCAGATAGCCCTCGTGTAGCTTTTCGCGAAATTCAAAACAAACAAGTATCAAATAAAAATGTTTAAATTTCAACCTGAATGGTCTTTTACGCAAAACTTTGACATAACACTCAAGTAAGAGATCCTCAAAGCTCAAGCACACCCATCCTTTATTCAAAGACACTATTGTGACTAGTCCTACGATATAAAGAACTGCGACTACTACTAGAAATTAAGGAAACTGTTGAGACTAATCTTAGACACAAGCACTCCAATATCTTAAATATCGTACTAATATTATGAACAGGCCTGTATGAAAATTATTTGAAAGGGGGGGGAGGTTCTAATTTGTGATTTCAAAAGCCGACACATATTGTGCCAAGCACGATCAGCATGCAAACCACACTAATGCTATGGGGGGGGGGTCCGAGACATGCGACTATTCCAAACCAAAAAAATGCTAATACTTCATCGGAAAAGTGGAAACTATGTAGAAAACGTTAAATAATACAAGCGTTATGACTATATAAGTATAATCTGTTTACATCACAAAATTAGGGGGATCGGCGAACCCCCTCGAACCCTTCTGCGTACATGCGTGATGCATAATAAAAACAGGCACTGAAATTATGTAAATAAAGTAAAATGGAGTCTATTCGCTCACTTCTCTAAATATCATCTTGACCTCGTGTTACTGAAATTTTATTTTGATTGTTCATTTCAAGGTATTACTAAGATTTGTAAAATTATTCAATTTTTGTCGATATTAGAACTTAGATATTTTATAAATTATAATGTAGCAGGTTATGTTGTTATTTTGATATAAAAATGTATTTTTTCAAACAATTACACCATTTTTGTGTTTCAGTTTAATACTCTGTATCCATAAATTTAAAAAACTTGTTGTGTAAACTTAAAGAAAAGTGCTCATAAACTAAACGTTCTGAATCTCCAGAAGTTTAGCCATTATAGTCATACTTTCTACAGTAGAAACACTGATTATAGAAATGCGAATATAATATAAAAATTGAGATTTCACTTCTACTGTACTTCATTAATTCATTTCGACCTATACATTCTTGCAGTGATAGGTACATTTTTTCATACGTTATTAGATTTATCTTTTCTCTAGTTTCTAAAAGTTGATTTTGCCCCCTTGAAATAATTGCATGTTTTCTCTGCAGGTCCAAAGAGTTCAAGGAAGATCCAAGCACATGGAAGGGCAATGAAGATGGGAAAATAGTTGGAAATCAACCAGCAAGAGTTATGGACGACCGAAACGGGGCTGGACCGATGGGAGGTTACATTGCCAAGTAGGTTAAATTACTACCATAAGGTAGTAGATATTAACCCGAACTCTTTTCCTTCTTACAAACTATCTAACTCTTTGGAAGCAGGGGTTTCCTTATGTCCTATGAAGGTACTTTATCCAGTTTTCTAGGATGCAAGTGTGTCATGATGTCTTATAAAGGAGCTTTACTCAGTTTTCTCCGATACAGTTGTCTTCTGATATCTTTAAAAGGAATTTTACCACGAATTCCAAAAGGCAAATGTTTCCTGATATCTTAAGAAGAAACTTCATCACGTTTTCTACGATACAGATGTTTTATAATATTATTGAAAGGAAATTTACCCCGTTTCTCTGATTCAGATTCTTAAGAAGGAAATTTACCCTTTTTTCATACATGTCTCAACATGTAATCAATAGCTAGATTTAATACAGTTGGTTTAGGTATAACTTACTTATTCATTAATTTTATATTTAATCATACTTTTTACATTTCCTGACATTTTATGTTTAAATTACTTATCATGCTGAAAAGGATGTTTATTTAAATTTCTAAATAATTTAACATAAAAACTTACAGTTTCAGTAGTTTGTCTTTATGCTATTAATATAACTAGTTACTAACTGTAGTGTTTTCATAAATGGAGGATGATGAGCTCATTGCATCAACATGTCAACAATATCTAGATTTAATTGCATGTGAAACTATTATCGATTTAACATGATAAAAATGATTAAATGCTATGTTTTCTGGGGTCAGTTGCACTCCTTCATTTTCGTTATATTGGTCAACATAATATTGTTTTGCCTCTGATGTTACAGTAAGAGGGCCCACCAGAACTTTCTTGCTTTAATTTAAGAAACTTATCGATATAGTTCTTGCAAATATCTAGATTTGACAGGAAAATGATAAACCTCATATTCTTATTACCTGGTATCCACACTCGACTGCTTTTTTTACACCTTTGGTGATCCAGGTACCTATGAAAGCTCTCTTGTCATCACAGTAGTCACATGGTGGCAGTGATCTGGATTCCACACATGAACTGCACAAAAGAAAGGTTAGTTTACCATCACTTCTAAATGGTAAAACTGGATGATAGTTTCCACGGGGCTAGAATTTTACATTTTATGAATCCAAAATATTTTTTTAATTCAGATAAATTTATGATGGTAGGATGTCCAACTGGATACTTACAGTATTTCTTTGTCCATGGATCTAGTAATCTAAAGTCCACGTACTTGATCTTTTCTCCTTCTTTTATATTGTATAAAAGCCTTGTTGTGTTAACTCTCCTTCCATAGAAGGCACCTCGTACATCCAGGCAGGAAATTACAGTATGGTCACTAAGGAAATTTATCAAGTCTGAACATTAAGTTTAATTTTCTTAAACTCATGTTCCCATGTTGATATGACTTTGTACCCTAGAGTTTCGAGTTGTTGTTGTCTTCTACTTTGTAACAAACTACATGAGTCTATTTAGAATGTTCTGTGTATCAGAGTCATCAGAGCTATAACATGTATTGCACCCATGGTAGTAGCACCCATAAATCTCATAGATTGTGTTCCTTACTGAATCCGTCTACTCTATAATTTAGGATTTGTTTTTCACCACCATTAAGTGCGTGTTGGATCTTGACCCTCTCTGATTTCTGTATGTAATCTAACTATTAGATATTTACTTGTTGTTGGTCGTTAAGTATCCGTAGTTAAATACGAGAGCTATCGATCGTGTTGATATAAATTTGCTTCTGTATACAGCCATGCATACAAAAGCAATGGTCGTGTACCTGAAGGGATCTATGTTGTAGATTGAAAGAAACTCTTCCCTGAATTGAATACAGTACTATCAAAGTGTGTTTACGTCTGATCGGCAGTACCTAAATAAAAAAATAAATATAACTTAACAAAATTTCAAAAAAATGTTAATAAAAGTCAACATTGATAGTGTTTTTCTTACCTGCACATCTCTTCTTGGAAGTCAAAGATGTATTCTTCTTCTCATTGCTGACAGTGCCAGTCCAGGAACTTCTGTCTTACAGGTGCTGACATGGTGTCAGGAGAGTACAATCTGACATCTGGTATAGGTTCGCTTAGAAGTCATTTTGAAATTGTACACTGAACGATGAGTGAACAAAAAGAGCTAACAGAGTTTCAGAGGGGAAGGAAAGTTGAATGTCACTTGGTGAAAATGTCTGTACATGCTATTTGCAACAATTAAACATTCCAAGGTCGACAGTTGACAATGTGCTGAAGAAATGGAAGTCCACAGGTGACAATGAGCCCAAAAAACGACCAGGTAGGCATAAACTACTGACTGACAGGAGCTGATGCGCCTTGAGAAGGCTGGTTACCTCATCTCGCCATCAGAGTCCAGAGAATCTGTGTTTGAAGATGTGAGCAGCCACAGGCAGTCCTGTAAGTGTTTCCACAACACGTCAAGAGTTGCATGTCATGAATTTTCACGAAAGAGCTGCAGCCCACAAGCCGTTGATAACAATGACAGATGCACACTGTCGATCAGCATGGGGCAAGGCACACCGAACCTGGACCATGGATCAATGGAAATCAGTCTTGTGGAGCAACGAGTCATGCTTCATGCTTTTCCACTCTGATGTACGTGTTTGGGTAGGTGGATATCTGGAGAATACTTATTACCTGAGTATTATAGTCTGGGGCTGCTTCTCGTAGTATAGGCTAAGTCCACTGGTTGTAGTGTATGGATCCATGAATACTGAGTCCTACATGGGTGTTTTGAAAAATTCTGTGTGTCCTACATTGTAGCCCCTCAACGTGGATTCCTGTACGTGGTGAGGGGACCTCCAAGGGAAGGTTCTGTATCTTCAGTTACTTTCTCTTGGATCTAAACATCCACCCACGTGTTTGCCGTGCATGGCGACCCGTGAAGGGGAGGAGAGGGTCCTGGTGGTTGAGTGGTGTCTGTGGCACTGCAACACACCACTTTGGCTTTGAATTCCTGTAAACGTGTGACCTTGGGGTGGCCCCCTAGGGTCAATCGGCTGGTCCACTGGGGCTAGGGTCAACTGAGTACCAGTGTTGGGCATTCTCAACGGGTGTTGTGAACATCGTGTCTGATACTGGTGTTTGGGTATAGTGCTCACGAAACCCTGGCCAACCCCTCGTAGGACTCCATGGCGGGTGGGGTCAGTGGGCACTGAATCTCTCTCCTTAATTATGGATCCCCCATTCCAAATAAAAAAAATAGTTAAAAATACTGCTAATTGGTAAACGACCATGCTTAGAAGACTCTGAACAGCAGTCTTCATCAC
>NW_013665873.1:592900-614473 GCF_000517525.1 Limulus polyphemus | reverse complement strand
ACCGGTTGTTTGGCGCAGATAGCCTCGCTGCTTTGCGCCATAAAGCACCAAACAACCAACCAACCAACCTACACTGCAGCAATATTTATGTTACCAGCCCTTACACCTTCCAACATGATAATGCTCCATATCACAAAGCAAGGATTGTGAACGCGTGGTTTGAAGAGAATAGCATTGGAACATTCAGTGACCAGCACAGAACCCCGACCTCAACCCATTAGAACATCTTTGGGATGAACTAGGATGTAGAATTAGGGCAAGGCCAAGATGGCCCTCTTCAGTAGCGGAGCTTACTAATGCTTTGAAGGAGGAGTGAAGCCCAATATCACTAGCTTTTTACCAGAATTTAGTAGACAGTCTTCTACAGTGCATTGAAGAGGTCATTAAGGCCAAAGCGGACCATCATGCTATTAATTTCTTGGAATAAAGACATGTTTTATTCATAATTATGCCTTTTTCGTATTTATATGTTGCACAGCATTTGCAACATGTGGGGTTTCTTTTTTATGACTGTTGATCGGTTTTTTAAGTAAAAAAAATTAATTGTATACTACATAACGTTGATTGTTGAGTATTTTGATATACACTGTTCTACCAAAAGTCATGAGACATGGGTCAAAACGAAAGATCGATTCAGTTCTAAGTTAATATTTACTTAGACTACATAAACATGTGAAAAGTATGAGATTTCATTATACAATACAAAGAATTATATACTAAAAATCGATTCAATTCTACCTTTAATATCTACTTAAAGATGTGAAATGTATGATATTTCATTATACACTTGAATGGTATTGTTTGGTCACAAGTTAAGTCTAATTATTATTTTGAATATCTTATGCTATAATGTTTCGAAAGTAACATATTTTGAAACAGTGTTGCTATATGTCATATGAATAGCAACTGAATGGGTCATTGATAGACATGACAAAGGTCACTTCTGGGTTGGTCAAATCTATTTTGCAATAAACAAATTTGGGTCATTAAATCAATGTAATCGAGAAAATGGGTATTTATAAAATTGAATATGAATATGGTGGTGTTTATATTGGTCAAACTAGAAAAGAATTACAATTTAGAGTAAATGATTTTTATTTGTTTGTTTGATGTTAAGCACAAAGCTACACTATGGGCTATCTGTGCTCTGCCCACCATGGGTATCAAAACCCGGTTTCTAGCATTGTAAGTCTGCAGAATACCACTGTGCCACTAGGAGAGTAGAGTAAATGAACACAAGAGAAATGTAAAAAATATAAGTGGAAATTCTGCACTAGCTTAACATGTTATCCACTGGGAAAAGGCTGTCATTTTGGCTCAACCCAATAATATAACAGCTGGATATATTATGGAAACTACAGAAATAATGAAGCACAGTAAAAATAGTTTTATCATAAATAAAAGGATGAAGGGTTAGAAAATCAAAAAGTAAGTAGATGGCATGATATTTTAAATATGTAAACTGGTAGTCACATGACCAATCAATTAATGTTGCTATTTAATATTGAAAATAAATTGTTTAAACTCTACATAAATGTCCACTTTACAAAACACTAAATGTGTATTGACGCATTTCAGTTAATTATATTTTTTGTATTCAATTAGACTCCATGTTTCTAAAAATGTGTTTATCAATGTATGTAAATAAATTCACAAACTCTAAATAAAACTGATGTCACACTTACTGACTTAACAAAACTTCAATATACACCACCATTTATGTAATTGTCTTAGGTTATAAAATAATGGATTAGCTTTAATACAACTTTTGTCTACATTAATACTTGTTCATTTCAACTCAATATTTAAGAATTTATACAGTTTATGAACGATAGAGTCTAATTCTTATATTTCAACAACATTTTACAACAATCGGTCAGAAGTTGGTTGGCTTAGAATAATTTTTGTCATGAAATGTTTCCTCCATAAGGTCATCAAACTAAATATCAACAATGCTAATGACCAAACTAAACTTTTAATTCCATCAACCCACTGTATTCTTAGTAAAAGGTCGACAAACTATAAGTTGTGAGTCAATAAGGGTTAAGTTTCATTTAGTGATTGTATGTGTTAACCTTTCTATTGTTTGCTTTCACTGTTAATGATGTCGGTTAGAAAGAACACACATATATTCAACTTTGTATTTCCTACTTGACATTGTAGTTTTGAACACGAATGTGAGGTCAGTTACATCTCTAATGTAGAAGAAAATTCACTTATATCTGTCCTCAAAGATTTATAAAAAAAAGTGTTGCTATTTTATAGTAGTGATTAAACACATTCATTATTTAATAAAATGATTAACTAGATTTTAAAATTAAAGATAGTGAAACATGCATTATTTGTGCATAGTAGGTTTGTATGTTAAAAAGCGTCCTTTTCAGGACGTAAATGTAAAAGGTTATAGAACAAAAACTACAAACTGTATGCTAAATCATCAAATTGTTCAATATCTATAAAAACAATAGATGTGATAAAAAGATTAAATAAACATCATTTTCAGGATGTAAGTGATGTACATATAAAAGCTCAGGAAATGTAAAAATGTATGATTAAATATAGAACTAATGAATTAGTATTTTATACATAAAGTAACTATATTAAATCTAACCACTGATTACATGTTGAGATTTGTATGATTATCTCATCATGATTGTGTTTCCAATTCTTGGAACTATGACGTCATCGTTTTTTGTGACATCATCGTCTTTATGCCTTCCCCCTCCCCATCGCCTGAGGCAGCCAATCAGTGCATGAGTCTGAACAAGCCTGATAACTGCTTTTATGCATATAATGTCTCACTCTTACAGTGGCAAAGGTTTGGAGGTTATCTGATGGTATTTAGCACTTTGTCAATTTTGCAATGGAGTAAACATTTGGTCTCATTGAATAACAAGTCTCATAATACAATAAACCACATTTTGATAACATTCCCTATCCAAAATATAATTGAATTGGTGAGAGCTGCTAGGGGTCATGATTAAAGCTAATCCGTTGGTGAGATATGATATGGGTCGGAATATAATTGAACTGATGAGATCTGATATGCATCGTGAATATAATTGAGCTGATGAGAGTTGATATAGGTGATGAATATAGTTGACCTGATGCAAGCTGATGTGTGTCAAATCTACTATACTAAGTTGTTGTTTTATATGAGCAGATATATTTTTTATTTCAAAGGGTACCTATGTTCAGATATAGTATTGAGCTTTAAATTAGGGTATAGTAGAAACTGATAGTACTACGTTAACGCTAACGAAACATCACGTTTAACATCTAGAGGAAACTTTTGTCGTCTGATGGTTTTAACGTCGCATTTAAGGTTAAGTAGCATTTATTGTCACCTGATAGTACCAGTTAACTTTAGCAAAATGTAGTGTGTCATTTCAACTTTATAAAGACTTGATTGTATCTCTTTGGTTTGCTGAACTAAGCTTTTCCTAGTGAACCTTGAAACTGCATAGGCGAAAATGCACTCCACAACAGTAGGTACACACAATTAAGAAATGCATTAGGCCTCTACGTTACAAGTTCTCTTTTCAATTTTACTTTCGGTGAAAAAATAAATCTGTAACACACACACACACACACATATATATATACATAATCATTAAGCAGTTGGTTTGCTGCATAATATCAAATAATGAATTAGGCACAATGCAATAACATTATTCACACACCTAAATTAATTTAGATTACTGTATGTTGTATTAAAAATAACTCAAAAACCCCATGAATATTAGGTTCAGAACTACTAAATAAATAAATCGAACATGGACAACAAAAGTCTACATGTTAAATTCAAAATATAAAAATTATTTCCCTACACAAAAGTGTTTGTCTTATTATCAAACTGGCATGGTTTTTGTGCTACTGCTCTCTGATTGTTTGATCAAGGACAGGAACAGGACAGAACTTGCCATCCAGACAATTTTGTTGTAGTTAACAGCATCCACAAACTACATAGAACTTTAGAAACTAGCTGAATGTGCCTCACTAAAAGACATTTCATATTAGTTATCGAATGGTGAAGTTAGTTACTATTTTGGTTATGACAATAGTAGGTAGACTTGATGGTGTATGAGTGATGAAAGATAAGTTTCCTTCTTTTTTACAAACAGTTTAAGATAATCTGTCCTTTTGATTGAGATTGATAAGTGATCAAACACTATTTCAGTCAACACTTTTAATAGCAGAGAAAAAGATTAAACAATTATTATACACTAACAAATTAAGGCAGTACTTACTTTTTAATGGCTAGGTTTGACGCTATCTTCCTTTCAGGATAACCAACGATGCTCACGAGGAAGAAATGGAAGAGAACATGCAGCAGGTGAACACGATGGTTGGAAATTTGCGTAACATGGCCATCGATATGGGAAGTGAAATCGAATCTCAGAACAAGCAGCTGGACAGGATCAACCAGAAGGTAAGTAGTCAATTTCTTCATTACCGGCTTATGAATATTCATTGCTGGCGTTGAGAGATAGACTTGTCATGGCATTGTGGTTAGGATGCTTGACTCGTAACGCATGGGCTCGATCCCTGTCATTTAACATGCTCATTCTTTAGGGTTCTTGCCAGCCACCTGATTGTAGAAATACTTGGCTGATACAAAATACCTGAGTGGCCGACCCCAAAACTAGAAGAGATTAAGTTTGAATGAAGGAAATGATAAAGTATTGAAAGATGGCGCTTGTTCCCGTAATTCGGTTCATAATGACTTTCTGTACTTTTATAAAACGTTTCCAGTGTTTATTTGAGATTATAAAATCTGCATTCCCAAAAATAGGATGTTCTGGATTTTGGAATTTTGATATATCAAATCCTCTAGAATTATTCGCTAAGATTTGATGAATGTATCTGTCTGATTTTAAATTTCTTTTATTAAAAAAACGTTATACTTTACTTTGTACTTCACAGGTATTATAAAACATATTATTTTACTAGACAAATAGCTCAAACAAAATTAATAAAAAAATGTCACACTCACTTCCCTTTGCCAACTTACAGTGCTAAAAACCGGGTTTCGATACCCGTGGTGGGCAGAGCACAGATAACCCATTGTGCAGCTTTGTGCTTAACTTCAAACAAACAACCTTCTTTTATTTTTTATCTACTTTAATTAACTTTTCTCCTGGTTTCATATATAACAATGGGCAACAATAAAATGTTCTAGAAAAAATGCAACTGCTTCAGAGTAAGTTGATGATGCTGATTCTAAAAATCATGTTGAAAATTAGTTATTGCCTCTAGTTTTCGAGTTATGATAAATTTATTCAAACTGTTATTATATATACTGAGTTTTTACCGGGATACTTGACCACTCAAAGGATGCTGCCTCGGTGTGGGTTCGCCAGGTGAGAGGAGACGAAAGTAATTTTACATAACTATTACGTAATATACACCTGTAATATACAAAATACGTGTAGTTTGAATGCTACTCACCAGAGGGCGCGTTGCAAGGCCGCCATGACAGATGGGTAGGGGAAGAGATGGTGACACCATAACGCCACGTGGTCGCTCCAGTAGGAGTGCAGAAAGATCGCGAGCAAAACACCAGAGGATGATGTAGTTCAACATGTCACCAATGTCTAGATTTAAGTATTTTGTCTTAAACGTTACAAGTAAAACCATTATTTAACACTACAAGTCTGCACTTTCACTGGTTTGGTTTTAAGCTATTCCTCTAATAAGTTTTATTCTACTTGACAAGCCCCCCAGTAGCAAAACGGTATGTCTGCGGACTTGCAATGCTAGACATCGGGTTTTAATACCTGTGGTGGATAGAGCACAGATAGCCCTTTGTGTAGCTTTGTGCTTAACTACAAACAAACGGAATCTACTTAACAGAATATTAGATTTTGCACATCTTACTTAGTTTTCGCAGACGTATGTTTTACAAAAACAGGTGGTGTTACTAGGGTTCTATAAATGCATTATGTTACTAAAGGCAAATTGTTTTTAATGTGTCACCAATGTCTAGATGTAATTATGTGTTCTATGACATATGATTTACAAAAGTTTTTCTATAGGTGAATGGTCTTGAAGATATATTGTGTGTGTTTGACAAAGGCGGACGATATTCTCTAGGATTGTATACAAATTTCAACATGTCTCAAATTATTTTTTATTTACATGTGTTTCTTTAGGAAGCTAATGTTACTAATGCACGTAATGTACATTTGAAAGGTTTTTACCATACATAAAGCACAAAAATCTGTGTGTATGTTTGTCTGTCCATTATCTAACTACTCCTAGGTCTCTGGGCCAATCTCAACCAAACTTTGTGGATGATAGTTTAGAAAAAGATACATGCTATTGGAGGATCACAATCCTTTCCATCTCCATTATTGCTGTTAATGAGCATATATTATCTTCGATGTAAATTTATGTTAACTACATTTATAGATGGTGCCACGTCCTTACACACACACACACACACAAATTATGTAACACAACATGCACACAGAGAGTATGCTAGCACTCTCTATGGAGGAATGAAATGAAAAGATGGCCGCCATTATTGCACTAATACATAAACTCAGCTGAAGTTTCTACAGATCCTTGGCATGAGACCGGGATGTCTGACGTCAAACATGGGTCCCTTATTTTTTATTTTTGCTCATTATATTATCATGTTGTAGGGTAGGAATAATACTAACTTAATTATAATATGCATGGCCCTTAAACGATGGTCTCTAGAGATAAATCTTATCATGTTGATGAATATCTGGCATGGTGTTTATGTGAATTTATATGAATGCTCTTGATAAACTGATTTCATCTAAGGGATAGGTATATCTTTTCTTGTACGTCAAACATTTTATCAACTTAGAAGTGTATCACCATATTGGAAAACTTCCACATTAAAATCCACGGTACTTATTGTTCCAATAATAGAATAATACAACAAAGCTCTAACACATTCTCCATCCTTTATATCGTAGAAGAGCCACAAATAGTGTTTCGTGTTGTTATATATTAGATGAAACATATTAGTTTTAGCTTTCGTTACATTATTGTTTCTCAAGTAGTGGTCATTGACATACGTGTGACTAATGAACAAAGGTAAGTAAGAGAGTCTAACTGAGTAGAAAGTACACAAGAATTGTACACTAATTGAAATGTACCAGATTTGTATAGAAGTTAATTTAATCTTGACAGTCTAGTGTTTTATAATCTATACATATTTCTCTTTATGTTATTTGTAAATATCAAAGATTATCAACCTTGCCAGAAGAACTTACCACTTGGATAAATTTGAAGAATATAGCACAAACTGTAAGATGGGTGATGCAGTTTTTTTGTATATGTCTAAACAATTACACCTTCAAGAATTTATACTATGTATAGATCTTGGTAAGTTATATGTGTAAAGTTATATTTAAATAACAAATATGTGAGTTCTAGATAATTAAAAAAAAACAGAAAGCAGTAACTTAGAAGTATACCTTCCTTGGTTGGATATAGTTTTCGTTTTCCAAATTCCTTGAACTGTCGAATATGAATATTCAAATTATTCTCATAAGTTGATAGAGCCAATGGAATAGGCATGAGATAATAGTATAACAGTATTGTATAATAGTAGAGGAACCTAACTGTCGTTTTTTCTGTTTTACTGGTGGGTTTGATCTTATTCGCCATTTCATTAATGTCAGCAGCATTTCTTTTCTTTCCAATAGACTAAAATAAAATGCAAAATCTAAATATTTAATGTATAGTTTAGTTTTGTCTGAATATCCAGAAACATTATTCATGCAATAATAACAGTCAGTTAGATGACATTTGGGCTCATGCCATATCATGGGAACTACAAATGGCATATTTGCGCTCTTCTTATTCAGCCACTGTGTCAAGTCAGATGTGCAAATTGTATAACACATATGTGGAGCCCAGAGTTTTTCTTGGTCACCAATTTTACACCCAAAATAGTGGTAATAAGTTACCTTTACTTTGTGTATGATGTTTTTCCTTCATGAAACTGTAATATATTTTCACAAACGTACCAGGAACTGTTTGGGTCATTTTTGCACTTTCAGATTTTACTCGAACTGGAAGCAGCCAGCATTTCAAATGATTTTTTAAAAAATATAAAATAAGTTATGTTTACGTATCTAGAGGTTAAAAGATTTGAAAAAAAAAAGTTTTGCAGAATTTGATTAAATCGCGGGTATGATGCGAGGAAGAAGATCGGACTTTTTAGACTGTGCATGGAGCGAGGTGAAGTGACCAACTGAGTGAGTGAGGGGCAACTGAGAGAGAGAGAGGTGTCTGACTCCGCCCCTTTTATGCTCAGTCAAGAGACTTCTCGAATGTTCTAGCAAACTGGACACATGAGGGTTTGTGATTTCCAGGCGGAGCAGGTGAGCGTGTGAATGAATCAAAAGTGGTGCAATTACCTACAGCTATATCGAGAATAAATAGCATATATGAACAATATATTTGGAATTTTACACCAATACAATACAGTCAGCGTTTCAAGTTATTAAAAATGTATGCCTTTTACCCATTAAACTGTCCGAGTATACGTAAATTCACAGCATAAATCTATTGTACTGAGTTGATTGCATGGTATTTTACATAGTGCTGATAAAATATTGATTTACTACAATAACTCAAAATCTAGAGGTGATGGACTCAATTTTCAAATCAACATCATCAAATTACTCCGAATCACTTGAGTTTTATCCAGTAGCGAATTTTTTGTTGTCTAGTGTAATTGATGGAGCCGATTTTTCTACCCAATTCGCGTACTTCTGTTTGGTTCACTTTATTTTGTATATTTACCCTTTAAGAAATATCTATAGAGTTAAGAGTGGTTTTCCTCCAATGAGTTATGATTTTGTTGCTTCACTTCCACAGTCCCACTTTTGCACTTACACTACCATTTTTCTGTTGTAAAGGAGATGCAAAAGAAACCAAGCCGAGACACTGATCTAATAATCCATTCTATTCTGTATCTAGGCAACATCGAACGAGTCACGAATCACAGTAGCCAATCAGAGAGCTACCAAGCTACTCAAGGATTAAGAGAATTGCTATTAGGGTGTGACTTCAGAGCAACTGGGTCTGCAGCTTTCTGTGAGGCTTGTGACTTTAGGAAGAAAAACAGTCTGGTTCGTCACAGGTCCGACTTCAGCCCTGTAAATTGTCTTTCCTCAGTTTTTACTTTATTGTATCCAAGCATCAAACTCCACTTGCTGTGTTCTGTGTAGCTTTTAATAACCTTGGCAGTCGACTCAACCTCTTTTGCATTGATCCTAGTATTTCTTCAACTCCGCCTTATTTTCCTCGTAAACGTAGCAGTCATTGTACTTTGAACTTGGAAACGATTTCGAATACTTTAGTTCTTGTAAACGTTAAAATTAACCACTTTCTGGCTCCTTTCAAGTTTTTAACCAAATGATTTATTGCTAGTTTGTAAAATTCATCGTGATTGATTTATATTTCACACTATTACATAACTTCAACATTTTTCTTCAATCTTGTATGTGCATGCGGTGTTAACTTTTCGCATTTTATTTCTTTTTTATACTTTTTAAGATAATTTTATTTCCATTAAATTTATATTGCTTAAAAAACGAGGGTGAGAGGCTTGTAAAGCTAAATCCTTGGAAAGTAGTAACTATCACGCTATGTGAAAAAATTAACATTTTATCTCATTCGAGATCCTTCCTTTCTAACTGTTATTGCCAAACGTATTGTGATCAGTAATGTTGCTATACATTCCACATTATTCAGTGTTACTATTCCATCCTGGAATACGAAACATGAGAATCGAAAGCCTAATTAAATGTTGCCTCGACTTAGTGATAGATGCTCGAACGAACTTCACAACAATTAGCTCAAACCAATTTCTTTCATTAATGCGTGGTCTTTTTTGAGTCATGTCACTGAAACATTCGTTTGACGGTAAACAATTATATATACCTATAATCAAAGTTCTTTAATGCCTAGTTGTAGTTTATGTTACATCGGGGGACTTGGCTTAAAATGTCAAATAACGAGCCGATTGTTTTTAAGGCTGAATTCTTTACATTCCATAAAAATGTTTTAATTAATTATTACAGATATCTCGCATTGCAATAATATGTATTATCTCATCAACGTTTTAAAAAGTGTAATATTGTTTCATTATCATAAGTTATTTTGTCTAAAGTGATTATTGTTCACGATACTGTATCAAATACAATCTTAATAATTTTTTCTTACGTAATGTCCACTGAGCTGTACTGCTACAGAATGTATACAGCGCGTTTAGAGAGTAATCATTATTCAGGATACTGTATCAAATAATGTCTAGATAATTTGTCTATTAAGTAACATGCACTGAGCTGTACTGCTACAGAATGTATATAGCGTGCTTGGTATTAAAAAAGTGATTATGGTTCAGGAAACTGTATCAAACATAATCTAATAATTTGTTTCGTAAGTAACAACGATTGAGCTGTACTGCTACAGAATGTATATAGCGTGCTTGGTATTAAAAAGTTATTATGGTTCAGGAAACTGTATCAAACATAATCTAATAATTTGTTTCGTAAGTAACAACGATTGAGCTGTACTGTTACAGAATGTATATAGCGTGCTTGGTATTAAAAAAGTGATTATGGTTCAGGAAACTGTATCAAACATAATCTAATAATTTGTTTCGTAAGTAACAACGATTGAGCTGTACTGTTACAGAATGTATATAGCGTGCTTGGTATTAAAAAAGTGATTATGGTTCAGGAAACTGTATCAAACATAATCTAATAATTTGTTTCGTAAGTAACAACGATTGAGCTGTACTGTTACAGAATGTATACAATGTATTTAGAAAATGATTACTGTTCAGTAGCTGTATCAAATACGTCCTAGATAATTTGTTTCTTTTATAATAAACACTGAGCTGTATAGCTATATAATGTATACAGAGTGTTTAGTGTTTAAAAAGTGTTCTTTATGTTGTTGAGAAACAGAACCAACACATTGGTATACTAAGACTTTACATCTGTTTCATTTTACTCTTGATAGAAGAAATTGGTACTTCACAACGATTTTTGTTCATCAAATCAAAAATTGTATTTGTATTTTGTTGTTGTTTTATATGTAATGTAGGTGTCGTTGGTTATCGTTCATGTAACGTCTATGTAAGATTTTATGTCATCTGTTACAAATGTTTCAGACAAAATTGAATCTTATACTCAAGTTTCTTAATAACATCTTGAAATGTGAATGTTTAATTCATTAGGATACAGTTTAAAATAGAATAATTTATAAATTATTGAACTTTTATGGGAGAAGACCTGGTTATCCAAAGAGTTAGGTTACAGTTGGTGGGTGGGTTTTCATTTGAGTTTATTTCTGTTGTTTGTATTTAATAATGTTCCGATAAAGATAACTTGAGATAATTAGTTTTTGTACTTGAAGCAGATCATTCTGAACTAGCATATTTTGATCCTAGAAACAAAGTAAAAAAAATAAGAAACATAAAGCACTAAATGTGTACTGTCAATTTCTTTAGATAAACAAACTTGTGAAAAAAAAACTGAATTGCAAGTTTTTGTACTTCCCTAGAAATGAACCTGAATATTTTACATGACATTTACTGCAGCACTACTGAATTGTTATAACTTGGCGATTTATGCATTACAAATATATATAAACGACCTATGAAAGAAAAAACAAGATCTAGAATAATGTGTGCTTTATGATAATACTACTATAACAAGCCAAAATGACTTATAAGAAATTTGAGAAGTTACGACAGAAAGAGACTGAATTCAAAATGGTGAGATAAACATTTTCTATATTTGAAAATTTGGAACCAAATCTACAATGCTGAGAAGAAACATGCTGAACTCAAATATACATAAGCGGTTCCTCCGTACCAGTCCATAGAAACATCCAGTGAAAAAAAAAAAGGAAAGAAAAAGTTTTGTGAAATATTCGAATTAGGAATAGGTGAAAAGTCTGTTTCATTAAGTAAACCTCATAACTTCCGCGTATAGTTTCTCGAAGGTGAATTATGAAACAACGTTATAGGCCTATAGATTCTTACCAGTCCGTAAGATTTGTTATTATAATGTTGAGGTTCGTGGAGTGAAATGTTTTGGTTCTGGAAAGATGGTGCCGATCTATGGTGTCAAAAGTTTGGGTCTTGTAAAGATGTTGCCAGGCAGTTAGATTAAAAGGCTGAGTTTTATAAAGGTATTTTCGGTCCGTGGAGTGAAAAGGTCGGGTTTTGTAAAGGTATTGCTAGTCACTATAGTGAAAAAGCTAAGAATCACTGGTTTATTTTACTGTCTACAAGTAGTACTTGATATATACTAGTTATAGTGTCTGAAATTAAAAATACACTGTTGAGGAAAGCACGTTACGTCTTAATGTGTGACATTAAAAATACACTGTTGAGGAAAGCACTTTGTTCTTAATGTGTGACATTAAAAATACACTGTTGAGGAAAGCACTTTGTTCTTAATGTGTGACATTAAAAATACACTGTTGAGGAAAGCACGTTACGTCTTAGTGTGTGGAATAAAATATATACTGTTGAGAAATACAAGTTTGTTTTTAACGTCTGAAATAAAATAGCACACTGCTGAAATAGGTACGTTTGATCTGTTTGGAATAATATATGTATATGTATATATATATATATATATAGTATTGAGGTATATACGTTTGTTCTCAGTGTCTGAAATAAAAAGTACTCTGAAATTGATATATTTGTTCTACATGTCTCAAGTTAATTATATTTAAGGAACAAACCAAGAAAATACCTAGAAAATACATAGAATTTAAGTTGTTTCGCAGCATCCAATGTAACTAAGTGTTGTTTTTTTCTCTTTCTTTTTTCTTGAGCCAACAGGTTTTATTCTTAATGTATATTATGATGGCAAACAGAACCGTTTCTTCTCAGTGTCTGAAATTAAATGTATAGAAGTGCTTTATTATTGTACAAAGATATTTAGTGTTTATAACGCAATTTTTCAAACTGGAGGTTTGACATGACTTACGTATAACCAGAGGTGTTCTTTCAGCTAAAGATTTTACGACTGATTCCTTTAACCAGAGATATTACACAATTTAAATACTTTAACAAAAGAAGTTTTGCAATTTATTTCTTCCAGTGAGAGATGTCTTATAACTTGTTCCCTCTAACCAAAGATTCCGCATTATTAGATGTTCTATGGAGAGATTTCGCGGGGTTTGATGTTTCTAGAATGAAACCTGACATGATTCGACCATTCGAATTGGAGATATCACACGATTTAATTTGTCAACGGATACTACGTAATGTATGTCCTTTAGTACAGGTTTCGCATGATTTGATAATCTTCGTAAAGTAGAGCCGTATTACAATTGGTTCTACGTAAAATTCGACAAGAGAGATACTTGCAAGTATCTAGAAAATATTACGTACTTAATGATATAAATAACTAAAAAATCAGTAGTGCCGTATTGAACTAACGTAAATATATTTAAAAAATCAGTAGTGCCGTATTGAATTAACGTAAATATATTTTTGTTTTCTTCTAAATATGAAGTCAATGAAAATAAAAAATATGTACTGATGCTCATTTCCATATTTGCACAATTTATACGCGCAAGAAGGAATGAAATGAGGCTTTTGTGTTAAAAACTATATGATTTATACCTATTTTTGTGTCTGTATGTCTGTTTGTTCATGGTGAAAAGTTTCCATCTTCGCGACTTCTGATCATCACGAAACTTTCAGGGGTTCTTGGGCAGATTCCAAAGGGATTCTAAAATCCCTTACCTTATTCATTTTCTTATTATTGAGAGCTTGTCAGTTATTTTAATCTCTCCACTCCCATCCTACTTCTGTCTTGTTGCAAGCGATTGATACTATGCACGCCATCTTCAGTAAACCAATGAAAAATATGCTATGCTTATCTCGGGTACCTTTGCTAGCATTACTAAGGTTCCCTGATTCTCTAATGATGTATCTGTTACATGTTCCACACGCAAAACAATACATGGTAATGCCTGAATAACAACAAAAATGTAAAACGATATCTAATAATACCTGTTTACCTCCAAAAATGCAGAACAGTATCTGATAATAATGCCAAATTAACTACCGGATTGTAGAACAGTTCCTGCTAATAATGCCTGAAAAACTACCAGAACGTGGAACAGTGATTGATAACAATGTATGAATGGCTAGTGAAATGTAGAATAGTATCTGATAATATGTGATTATCCACTGCAATGTGGAACAGTATCTGATAACAATTCCTGAATAACCACCGGGATGTAGAACCGTGTCTAATAATAATGTCTATAACTACCGGAAAGAAATCCATTCCATAATAATATCTTAATTGCCAGTTGAAACGGAGAACGGTATCCCATAATACCTGATATCAAAAGGAGTGTAATATACTGTATGATAATGTCTGATTACCTACTGTATTATAATATATTGTCTGATAATGCCTGATTACCAACTGTAATATAATATATTGTATGATAATGCCTGATTGCCTACTTTAATATAATATATCGTCTGATAATGCCTGATGAAACAGAACAGTATTCCATAATGTCTGAATAAAGAGAGGAAAGGAGTACATTGTCTTGTAACGCCTGCTTGTCTATTAGTGTTGAAATGCCTTTAAATTGTTCCTTAATTCCTTTTAACCCTACACTGACTCTTCATAAGCATAAATGTAGTGTCTGCTCTATCGTGTAAAAAGTTATTGAATTTTTACATTTTACCACAGAATGCTAGTAATTTCAATTTCAACGTTTTTATTGAAATTAACACCGAACTTTTGAAATTATGAATTTTAATGTACAGAAATTATGAGACCGTATGGTCTCCAAACAACCACTAGAGTGACAGTTATTGTTTGAGCCTCTTTATATACGATTTAATGATTTCTCACTTTGTACCCAAGACGACAAATATCAGAGATAACGACAAAATATTCCAAGAGCATCGTAATTAACTCACAAACACGGTATGGCACTCGCAGAGCAAAGTGGGGAATTGTGATTGGACGTTATTTCTTATGGTCCAGTGACGGACCAAGTTGAATCAAAGATCTTTATCAATGTTCAGGTCAGCGACGTTAGAGAGGGGGGGGGGTCAGGTGCAATAATGACCTTTTCTCCCATCGCTTGTTTGTTTAAGTTCACAATATTTCATCGGGCACTGTAAACTGTTAATTTTGTAGACACATGAGGGCCAGGATTTGTATTCGTTTGAATACCAAGTAGCCCAAACAAATTGAAAGTCTAAGCTGACTGCGTCAGTAGTAAAGGGAATTACTGTTTCGTAATTGGGTTATTAGCACGCATGCTCAGTTTGATTGAAATCTGCACTTTAAAGCCCGTAGTTCTGCTACTTTGATTTGATAAATAACGTTGATAAACTCACATTCAACAAACAGTATTTGTTGTTCTGTTATTTTATAATCATTGACACATCTAGAACGCAGCTAGAGAGACAGAAGGATCTCAGTCATTGACAGACTGTTTTGCGGAGTTCCGCATTTTAAGAAGTAAAAACGATTTCAAAATATCCAAGAAATCATTAGCGCTATTTTTACTCTGGTTCAATGTTTGTGAAAACTTAATCATATTGTCCACAGGTTTTATTATATATATATGTGTTTTCAATTATGAAAATATTATTCAGTGCAATAATTACCTATTATGTTACGTTTTCTTTCCTTTAGATATTAGGTACTCAACATAAATATTGTTATATATGTGTGTTTTCAATTATGAAAATATTATTCAGTGCAATAATTACCTATTATGTTACGTTTTCTTTTCTTTAGATATTAGGTACTCAACATAAATATTGTTATATATGTGTGTTTTTAATTATGAAAATATTACTCAGTGCAATAATTACCTATTATGTTACGTTTTCTTTTCTTTTGATATTAGGTACTCAACATAAATATTGTTATATATGTGTGTTTTCAATTATGAAAATATTACTCAGTGCAATAATTACCTATTATGTTACGTTTTCTTTCCTTTTGATGTTAGGTACTCAACATAAATATTGTTATATACGTATGTGAGTAAATACTGTAACTATGCCTGACTTTTAATCGTTGTTGGACATTTACGTTATATATGTTGTTATAAATAAATTATGTATTGTTTGATAGAGTTGGGTAGCGAGAAATTGTGTTGATTTACTTAATCGAATGTCTAACTTATTGTGTGTTTTAAATTATGAAAATATTATTCAGTGCAATAATTACCTATGAGTAAAATAATTAACAATAATTACTCGTGACCTTAAGTAAGTGTTGGTGAATTAATTACTTGGTTTTCTCTCATGCATTTTTAGCCGTGTTGAAAGCAAATCCAGTCTTTGTAGTGCTATAATATAAATATGCCAGAGTTAGTCCTAAGAATGATTATCTAGGTCGTGATTATTTCGATGTGATGCTATAATATTTTTTGTATTAAGTGATAAAACATCAATAAACACATGTTATTGTACATGGCACTTTCCTGTTTTGTAATATTTTTTATAGAGCTGGGCGGACAATGGGGGACGGGCCTCCTCAAATATCGTTGACCTTCAACCAAATATCATCCGTTAACCTAATGTTGACTTGGCAACATTATATGTCTCACTGCCCCCCCCCCCCTTATTAGTAAAATGAATATGTCCTCTAAAAATAAGTAAAAGTGGTGTGGACATATCGTAAGTGTATAAAAAATATAGTGGTGTAAAAAATTTAATGTATCGACCTTTTTTCTTTCACACTTTCTTGGTTCCTGTAATTTTAACGAGATAGTGCAAGTTCTGATATTATGTGGCATAAGCTGACTCACATTTCAGTCATCCAAACACATACATGCATCTTTATTAATAAAAGAACTGGAACAAATGTATCACAGCAGATTATCAAAAATTAATTGGCAAATATGAAAATGTTTTCTGTGTAAGAAAGCCTAGGTAACGACACTACTGTAATTGACAAAAGTTTCTTGTTTTAGTATTTGGTTATGCTTCCTCTGGCGTTGATAACTATTTGATATTGTCATGGCATAGAGCGCAAGAGGAACTGAATGTAGGCAGGCGTGAGTTTATGATGCCCCACAAGGTGCTTCTCGGTTTTTCTCTCGCACTTTGTTACCCATCACCTTCCAGCAGTTTTCGATAGAATTGAAATCTGGGCTGTTGCCAGGAGAACATAGTGTCTTGATCCTCTTCCTTTAAAAATAGTCCTTCACCTGAAGCAACGAAATAAATCCTAAGATGTATTTTCAATACACGTAGAGTGAACTCTCCTCTTTATGTCACGTCTACATCCTAGAATGTCCACTGGTCAGCTCCACCGAAGTGATCCTGAATTGTTAACTTTAACCTGGACTCGAGGATCTTGTTGTACTTGTCGGCATTGACAGTGCCTTTCATAAAATGCAGGTGTCCTACATCCTGGTCAGAGGTGCATCTCCATGTCACCTGACCCAGCAAATGCTTCACAGTTGCATTTAAACATACTGGATGAAACTCTTCTCCACATTGACGACGTACAAGGTGCTTCCTATCAGACTCATAATGGTTGAACTTTGATTAATCTGAGAGGATCACTTTGCTCCACATTGCTTCAGTCAAGTCAACATGTTCTTTGGTCACATTGAGCATCATCTTCTTCATCTTGTTGGTAGGGGTTTCTTTCTTGGCCATCTTGCTAGGAGACTGGCTGAAAAAGGCAAGACTGGACAGTGCGTGTGACGACAGTGATCCCTGAAGTTTCTTCCATGCTCTTTTGAGATCTGTGGATGACAGTCGACGACTCTACTGACTCATGTGTTTCTGAACTCGATCGTCGGCAGTTGTGGAAGCTTTCTTCCTACCCCTTCTCTTCCGCCACTTCACACAGCCAGTCTCTTTATATATATCTGTATCCAGTGGCTCACAATAGACTGATTAAATCGAATTCTTCTAGCAATCTGCTTTGTCGGAAGTCCCTCTTTGCTCAAAGAAACGATAACTGCACTTTTTTACGTGGAGTGACTCACAACCCTTGACCATGGTAACATCACATGCATGTTGTAGCACATAGATTTCTAAACTGACTCTTGGCGAGAACCTCTATTTATAGCCAGAAAATGGCTGATTCAATACTCAGACAGCCTATAAAGTGGATGGTGTAATAATTAGACAGTATTGCATCATCTATGAAACACATTTGCACCTACTCGCATTAGGGCCTCAAAACAGACGATGGTTCTGAAGAAAAGTGTGAAAAACCGGGTGATGCAATCATTTTTTACATCGCTGTATACCAACAACATGCTGATATCACGTTTGTAACTCTGTCAAAGTATTCATCGTGTCTGGAAACTCTCCAGCAGGCTTGTAGGCTATTAATTAAAACGAAACAGGGAAACTTTCTTTGATGGTGTCTACTTTCAGAAGTTCTCATAATGTATTCCAACCCGCGTTATTTAATTTTATGGCAAACTTGACAACTGTAGTTGTTTCTTTAACATTTTTATCCATCCCATTTTAGCTTTCATGATGATTCCTTCTAAAGCTAGCGTTTATTTATTTGGTTGGTTTTGTTTTCCAATCGTCCTCACTTAACCCTCGAATATTTTCTACTTTAGACATTTAGCTTTCAGCTCTTTTAAAATATGTGTTATTGAAGTAATTTAATAACGTCATAATATTCCAGCCATGACAAAACAAACACCAGTAATAACCACTTTCACAAACCACACAGCTATCAAAGCCACAAACAACCGTGACAGTTTGCACAACCATCAGAACCACAAAACTTGCCAAGCCAAAAAACTTGAAAAATCGCAAAAATGTGATCAACTAAACAGCCGTGAAAACACATACAACCGTAACAAACACAAAACCTGTTACTATAACATGCTTGATGAAGATTAACATTTTTTACTTTGCACAAACTTTTAGGATAATACTTTATAGATGTATTTATTAGGGGAAACTTAAAATAATCCAGAAAATGTTGCACTGTTAAATCTTCCATACTTTACAACATTCAATGGATTATATATACCACAAAATATTGCATTGTTAAATCTTCCATACCTTACAAAATTCACCGAATTATAGAAACCACAAAATGTTGCACTGTTAAATCTTCCATACTTTACAACATTCACCGAATTATAGAAACCACAAAATGTTGCACTGTCAAATCTTCCATACTTTACAACATTCACCGAATTATAGAAACCACAAAATATTACACTGTTAAATCTTCCATACTTTACAACATTCACCGGATTATATAAACCATAAAATATTACACTGTTAAATCTTCCATACCTTACAACATTCATCGGATTATATAAACCATAAAATATTACACCGTTAAATCTTCCCTACTTTACAACATTCACCGAATTATATAAACCACAAAATGTTGCACTGTTAAATTTTTCATATCTTACAACGTTCACCGGATTGTATAAACCACAAAATATTGCACTGTTAAATCTTCCATACTTTACAACATTCACTGGATTATATATACCACAAAATATTGCATTATTAAATCTTCCATACCTTACAAAATTCACCGAATTATAGAAACCACAAAATGTTGCACTGTCAAATCTTCCATACTTTACAACATTCACCGAATTATATATACCACAAAATGTTGCACTGTTAAATCTTTCATACCTTACAATGTTCACCGGATTGTAGAAACCACAAAATGTTGCACTGTTAAATCTTCCATACTTTACAACATTCACTGGATTATATATACCACAAAATGTTGCATTGTTAAATCTTCCTTACCTTCACCACGTTAAATAAACCAGAAATGTTTGCATTGTTAAATCTTCCATACCGTATAACCATATCAAATAAACCGAATTGATAGCAAAATAAGAAGTATGGGATTATTAAGCAACTAATGTAACGCGATCATGGTAATTAGTACAGCTTAGTTCGTACTGTTACTTTTTTGTAATTTCTTTATGTTCGTAAACGATATAAAGTAAGTAGTCTTAGGTAAAACAAATATATACATAAAGAGAAAAAATTATTAAATACATCTGGTTTATCAGTTGTGTTCAAAGCTTTGTTCACTGCTATATCATCAGAACAGTCATCTCAAAGACGAGTTCTAAATTAAGTTACGCCTAAAACATCTTATAATGGAGCTTGCGATATATACGTCCAAAACTCGGATCTCGGAAACTACCGCACCGATCATCACCAATCATAACTAGGTAATATTTTTTATAGCTGAACAATAAATAAAACAATTGAAATTTCCACAAAAAATGACTTTTTCAGATTTAACCAATAGAAATTACAAAAAAGGAGTAAGTTTCAGATTTAACCAATAGAAATTACAAAAAAGGAGTAAGTTTCAGATTTAACCAATAAAATTACGAAAAAGGAGTAAGTTTCAGATTTAACCAATAAAAATTACAAAAAGGAGTAAGTTTCAGATTTAACCAATAAAAATCACACAAAAAGAGTAAGTTTCAAATATAAAACAATCAAAAACAAACTAAAAAAATTATTTGTTTTTCTTTAGTGAAAATCTCATGAGTGTTGCAACAGAAAAGCAAGGCACTTTCATTGATAACTACGTCTACAAAGAAGTATTTCAATAAAATATAATCTATAATGTAATGCTGTGATGATAGCTCATTTTTAAACCCACCAAACATGTTCGCCCGTTCAGCCGTGGGGGCGTTATAAAGTCACGATTCGTTGGTAAAATTAGTAGCCCAAAAGTTGGCGGTAGGTGGTGATGACTAGCTGTCTTCCCTCTAGTCTTTCACTGCTAAATTAGGGATGGCTAGCGCAGCTAGTCCTCGTGTAGCTTTGCGCGAAACTGTCAGACAATTACAGTAAAGGCCGCAGGCCCCATAGCCTTCCGCACGAACTAGCAGTTATACCTGCCCGGAGGGCGGGTATTTCTGCTACTCTTACTAAGGTTATTATGAAACCGAAAACCAAGAAGAAAAAATAAGTACCTCATCACTATAATTCGAACGCGTTGAAGGTTGCGTATTCTGTGTATGTTAATGTGATACTGTATTATCAGGTCCTAGAAAATTAAAGAATTAGAAAATGAAGTCAAGCAGACAAACCCAACGAGGTATCTACGTGTGAAAAGCGAGACTTAATCTTTCAAGGGTTGAATGAAGACCATCCAAACCTTGGAAACTGAAGACTCTCATCATCTTCTTTCTCCCAGCCTCCGGTGGCTAAATGGTAAGTCTGAGAGCTTCTAACACTAAAAATCTGTTTGGAACCCACGATAGGCAGGATACAAATAATCCATAGTGTAGCTTTGCGCTTAACAAAAAGCAAACAAATATTTTCCACCATTTCATGATTGTTAGCTGATGTGCCTATTCGACACATACAGAAAACATAGCTCCCTCCAGGAGGTGACATAGTAGATCAGATTCGAACGCCAAGTGAACTAATATCACTCTCTTGAAGTCATAAATGCACATGACCCTGATAGGGATAATGTAATTATGATAGTGACTTTACATAAATACACTGAGTGGTCACAAGTAAACAGACACCTCATTTTTCGTCATTTAACTGATTTA
>NW_013665873.1:573006-591938 GCF_000517525.1 Limulus polyphemus | reverse complement strand
ATCCAGAAGCTGCTCTGGCCGAGCCAATCTCCTGACATGAACCCCATCGAAAACCTCTGGGCCATACTCGACCGGCAAGTCAAGAAACAACCAAAAAAACCAACTTCAAAGAGCGACCTACTCCAAGTTTTGAAGCAAAATTGGGCGAAAATCCCACAATCTAAAATTGACGAGATGATTCTCACGATGCCCCAAAGGATCAACGAACTCCACGAAGCGAAAGGAAGATCTACTAGATATTAATTAAATTATAAATATATCAATTCATGTGAATATGACTGAAAATTTTCATTTTTTTCTGAAAAGGTGTTGTCTATTTACTTGCGACCAGGCTGTGTAAATAGGAAAAAATATATAATTTTAACGGAAAGTAGGGATCATTGGTTATTCGTAGAATGGTTATAAGAAGTATCCAAAACTAAATAAATGCCACAATAAACATTATACAACAAGTTATACTAGTTGGATAGATTTTAAGACGATTTTCAATCCCTACTTTGGTTGGCAGATTTATTCTGCTTTATTGAGCTATAAGGATCGCAATTTACTTGTTTGCGTACTTTTCATTGCAGCATTTATTTTGTCTTGGATACTTCTTGACACAATATCTATAAACTTTCAGTATAGCCATGTCCCTGATAACTATAACGGAAATGTTAGTGACCTTTTTAGCGTATTATTAGTATATGTCCACATAATATATCATAACCAGTAATGTCAATGGTCGGTTTTTCACTTGTGAATTCGATAGGGTTGTTTTTCGACGCGTGAATTCTTTGGAATCCTTGTCGATCCCTACTATTAACTACTACCGTACTTCAAATACAGAACCCTCATTTATGTGATCTTTAGTATTTAAAAGTGCTCTTAACTTAACTGTGCCGACTTAAACGGATCACATCATCATCAGTGCTGGAGTGAGGAAAAGGCATACATAGCATCTGACTCTCCCAGATCTCGAGAAGGATCCAGGTCCCAATCAAGATGAGCCGTTCCTGGGAGTCACAAGGATACATGCCAAGTTTAATGGGAACGGGTCGCCAGCTATAAACGGACACAACGCACGGGGAAATTATAGGGTCCTCTGGGGGTGATATATGAGAATCAGACTCGAACATTCACCCCTGAGTCACTTCTCGTGGTATACTAGGAGAACATATTTGGTTTGGTTGCAATCGACCTTGCGATTCGATATTTATAAGCGGACACACCTTTTATCAAATAGTGGTTTGGATAAATTTATAACATCATGTAAAAATAGATTTAGTTTCATATATAAAAGTTAATTATAAACTTAATAAATTAATCGAAAGCTTTACTATATTTTCATGTGATGATCAAACTAATATTCATTTTTGAAGTTCTTTTAACATTAATGTTGATGCTTTTATCTCTGCTTCCAAATTTTGTAAATACTTAATATAAAATATATAACTACTACCCATCTTTCACGACTCAATAATATATATATATATACTTATTGTCCCTCTCTAAAGCACCAATAAAATATATATACTTATTGTCCCTCTCTAACGGACCAATAAAATATATATACTCATTGTCCCTCTAACGGATCAGTAGAGTATATATACCTATTATTCCTCTTTAACAGATCAGTAAAACCTAGTTAAAGATTCAGCAAAATGTATACCTTTGTTCTTCTCTGATAGATAAAATATTCATACTTATTGTCTCCCTCTAACAGATCAAAGCCAAACCAACCCAAAATGATTTATAGTGCAATTACAACCTCTTCTTTCAAATTATACCTTGATGTTCAGTTTCCGATTTTAAGTTCCTCATTATACACCCAATTATTTAAGTCATTCTGTTTATAAAGAAGCTTAATTTTGAAAATAATCCATGGCTTTAGCATTTTAAATAAGTTTTAATAATCACTTGGACGGGCGAACTCAGACTTAATCCGAAGGAAAAGCGCTTCACACTTTGGAGCCTTGGGTAATAAGTATGACAGTCAAGTCCTATTATTTGGTCAGACAACAAAGCCAAAAGTATAAATATTTCTTATGTACGAAACAACTTCCTGCCGATACTTTCAACGCTGTACTTCTACTGTAAAATTGTATTTATTTCTTTTCCCTTTCTTTATTACATCCCGAAGTACGTTCTTCAGAAGTTCTATCAATATGCATCATATACCAAATACGTACACAGGGCTGTACTACAGAAAATCGAAATCCGACCATTTCAAAGTTTGTCTTACAACCTTTGGGTCCTCGGTGGGACAACGGTAAGTCTACGGATTTACAACGCTAAAATCGGGGGTTTTATTTCCCTCGGAGGACATAGCAGATAGTCTGATGTGACTTTGCTATAAAATACATACAAACCTTGGATTAAGCCATAAGGTCAGAATTTCGTATAAGCAGGCCACTGAAGGAAGTAAATATTCTCAAAGGTGTTGGCTGGTTTGACATTCTCTATTTAAAATGTTTAAAAGTATTAAAATAGAAGCCCCTACATTAAGTAGTACAGACACTATGCTGCACCTGTTCCAGGTTACCTAAGTAATGCCACAATATTTAGTTGAAAATCAATTTAACATAAGACCTACTGTGTGGAGAGTGTCAGCAGAATGCCCAGGCTACTGACAGATAACATAGAAAGTGTTACCAGAGATCCCCTGGCTACTTACAATGTGTATATCGAACGATTCACAGATGAATGAACGTCATCCTTCAGTAAACTATACAGGCACTGTGCTTGTAGACCAAAAACAATAACCAGTATTGACAATGTAGCCGTCATATTGATTTTGTTACATTTGAGTAACACAGCTATTGATTGTTTCCAACCATTTCGTAAGAATGTTTACCTTATCTGCTTCTATACGTGTATCATTAGTGGTTTTAATATTTGTCGCGTGTTATTGGGTTACTAAGTCGATGACAGAAGGTGAAACTAGACCTTACTCTTAATGCTTATCAGCTGTTTTAATTATCGTCGTCTTCTATACTCCTTTCTAATTGTTTACCAGTACATCTTTTGAACTCCCGGTATATAGTTAAGCAGCAGTTCTTTAAAAACTTCTTTTTTTGTTATTCATTTTAATGCAAAAGAGGACAATGGTTTATCAACGCTGTGGGGTCAAACCTCGAATTTTAACGCTACAAACTTGCGTAAGTTCAAGTACGCATTGTTGGTTTATAGTGTTTGCTATTCATAATTATCTGGTGGTAAAGAAACAAACAAACAAACAAAAAAAAAACAAGAAGATAAAAGGGAAAAACATTGCGGACTATATATATCCACACCCCAAGAAGAACAAACTGATCGGATCACAAACTTTCTCTGTTTAAGATATTTCGATTACTTATCCAAACCACCATTCAAGAAATTCAAATTCGAAAATTTGTTCGCAGCAGAGGATTGTTGAATTTTTTGTGTTTAATATTTTTGTACGTTTCGTATATGCTTCGAATACGTCACACTCTAAACTTTGAAGATAAATATGGTATTTTCGGGTTTGTCACCATCACTGCTTTCTAACTATAAAAATAAATGTTCGGGTCTGTCATATTTTAACTTTAAAAAAAAAAAGTGAGGGTAAATATGGTATGTTCGAGTTTGTCACCGTCGAATCATTTTAACTTTCGAAAGTAAGTATATGTCACAATTTAATATTCTTAACTGTAAATGAAAGTATGGTATGGTCAAGTTCGTCATAGTCTAATCTCTTTCTGTCAAGGTAAGTATATGTTCGAGCACTAAATGCCACAGTTTCAATACCTCTCTATAACCCCCCCCCCCTCAAAGTACCTTGTAATTAACTATTTGATGATCACAATTTTATTACATCCTCCCCTTTCCTAAGTTGTAACTAATGTTTTAATGATCACAGGATTTATAACTCGAAACATTCTTCCCATAAAGAAACTTGCAACTCATATTTTAATGACTATAGCTTCTATATCTCTTCACGGCATACTCACCTAAAGGAATTTTTAAATAATGTTTTAATGGACACAATTCCTGTAACTCTTCACATTATCCTCCCGCTAAAGTAACATGTAATTAACGTTTTAATAATTACAATTTCTATAATTCTTTTACAGTTTCCTCTCATTAAAGTAACTTCTAACCAACAAATTAATGTTAACAGGTTCTATAACTCCTTATAACATCCATTGTTGTTGTAAAATATATATTATAATGGTAAACAGTAAATGTGTTGGATTTATAAAATGCGAAATAATGATCACTTGATTTATAATGAAAGGTCCTTTGAATATTATGATTGTCAACTGTATATAACAAAAGTGATTCACTTACTACTGAACACTACGAAATACACCAATTTTTTCGGTTATAAACTATGTTAATTTGTGAGAAATGTATGGGATGCTTTAATTAACTAATAAATTTACATGTTATAGTGTACATAAAGTGAAGTTTTGAAAGATACAAAAATAGAATTTCCGGTTTGTCTGTCAGTTTTATAGAAACGAAAACACTACTTGTTTTAGCCTTAGGCGAACACATCACTTGGTTTTACACAAGGGTCAAGCTTTCTTAACTTGCCATCAGCTGGGATGCATCGGACTAATTAAGCAATAGGGTTGAAAGAGTTTACACTGACCTACCTGTAGTACACATTCGTTTTTCGAGATGACAAGTTCTAGAGATAGAAAATGGTACTAATATTACTTATCAAGCTTTTAGCCTATATGCAAACAGTTTCAGTCAACAAGAAACAAGCTCCAGACAAAGACTTACGAAATTATCTACAGAAAGGTAAGATTATAATTTTCTAGTAATGGTTAAACATAACTATTTATATACATCCTTTAAACTTTAGTTTCTATAACTCCTTAAAGCATCTCCCCCCTAAGGTAACTTCCAATTAAAGTTTTAATGATCACAGATTCTATTTTTTTACATCATCTACACAGTAAAGTTGGAAAGATGTGGCTTATGTTTAAGTTTTGAATCAGTAAATACATACTGTTAATAAACTGTTAAAGGTATTCCCATCCAAATTATACTTATAATTCAAATGATGATAACCCACATATATTATCTTGCATTTATTATAATTAAAACGTTTATATCATCAGCAAATGCAAGTAATTTATTGACAATTTCTTCGTCTGTGTCATTGAAGTAAACCAAAAAGAGCAAAGACCTTAAGATTGAGCCCCAAGATACCTTACTTGCGACATTAATCCAATTTGAATTAACTCCATTTAAAACAATCCTCTACATTCTACCATCCAGCCAATTTTCTATCCAATTAGCTAACTTATCCCACATACCAACAGATTTTTTTTTCACTAGCCTTTTATGTGGCACCTTGTCAAATGCTTACTGAAAATTCAGATACAACAAATCTACACCATGACCCTTATCTACATAAGCAGTAACATTTTCAAAGAATGTCAAAAGATTTGTAAGGCAATATTTTCCATTAGTGAAATCATGCTGACTATCCATTGAAATTCTAAACTTTGTTAAATGACATTGCAAAGCATCTTTTATCAGACTTTCCAAAACACGATTGATGTAAGAATAATAGGCCTATAATTACTGGGACAATTTTTATTACCTCCCTTGAAAACAGGAATGACATTAGCTAATTTTAATCATCTGGCACCTGCCCATTATTCAAGGGCTTACAAAAATAGTAGCAAATGGTTCACTTATCCAATCTTTAACTTCCTTCAAAAACCCTTAGGTAAGTATTATTTGGCCCAGGAGCCTTATCGTTCTTTAATGTTCCCAATATTTTCTTTCCAAGCTCAGAATGAATGCAATAATATTATTCAATCTTGTTTCCATCTGTCAATTGTTCAAGACGGAGGAATACTGCTTAAATCTTCATCAGTAAAAACTGAAGAAAAAGCATAATTTAATAACCCAGCCATCTCATATCCATCAGATACAAGCCTTCCTTTATCATTCCTCAAGGGTCCTACCCTTATCCTAACATTCTGATTACCCTTAATATATTTAAAGAAATCATCAGTGTTAAATTTTACATTAATTAGCTCCTTTGACTTACCTTTTCTCACATTAGCTCCAACATGCACAACAAAAATTGCACCATTGCTAGCCGCTATATTATATCTCTTGTTCTGTCAGTTATATCCTCCACCTGTGCCCCTGGGTAGCATAATCTAATTTTTTTCTCCAAAGACTATCCTATCAACATGCCTTGTCAAGGAATCACCTATAACTATAATCTCCTTAAGTTTATCATCCACATCCTTCTCTGTCCCTTTGGTTTTCCTTCCCTCCAGTAGTTCCTCATCTGCACAAGCCAAGGGCTGAAATCTGTTACTCAATAGAATAGGCTTTTTACAATTAAATCCACCACTTTTAGCCCTAATAATTCTCTCACTAACTTCGTGAAAGTCATTGTTAGCTGATGTATCCCTTGCATGTAAAAGCTTATACTAGAAATCCTTCTGCCATTTCCCACAGTTTATGCTTCTCTTTATCTATTGCCTCTACTTTAATTAGGATTGACTCTACCTTCTTCTTCAACCTACAAACTTTACATACAAGTTGCACATCTTCACTACAAGCTTCCATAAAAATATATACAAGTCCAGAGTTCCCCGATAAAATCCACTCATTGCACCCATCACACCTAAGAAACTGTGAATGCTTAACTCCTACACTGGTCTTAATCATTGTATTTGTAGCCTGAAAATAAACACTCAATACTAAATACCAGTGGCTTATTGCCAACACTGTTAAGCCTAACGTTTGAGAATCAAATATTACAGTTTTTTTTTTTATCACTACCGATGTAATTAAGTTTATAAAGTTCTAGGGTTTGTTTCACTGCTGAATCAGTGAATACATGTATAGTTATATGTTTCAGTGCTGAATTAGTGTATACATGTATGGTTGTGTTCTGTGTTCCAATGCTGAATAAGTTGATATATTTCAATTTATAGTCTGTGTTTTTATACTGAATCAGTGGGTTCATATAAAGCTCTGCATCAATGGATAAACGTGAAGTTGAGGGCTGTGTTTTAGTAATGAATCAGTGTATAAATGTAAAGTTATGGTGGATATTTTAATGCTGGGTCAATGGATACACATATAGTTATGATTTGTTTTGGTGCTGCATTTGTTGATACATATAATATTGTGATATATGTATCAGTATATGTAAAGATGTGGTGTATGTGTCACAGCTGAATCAGTGGATACATGTAAATTTATAGTATATGTTATGGTTCTGAATCTGTTCATATACGTTAAATTGTAGTATGCCTTTAAGTGGGAAATAAGTGGATAGCTGTAAAATCTTTGTCTTTCTTCCACTGCTTAATAAAAGGGGTACATGAAACATAGCAGACTGTGTTTCGGTGCTAAATAAGAGGATATATATATATAAAATCTTGAGTTGTGTTTCAGGGCTGAATCAGTGAATACATATAAAGCAGTGGTATATGTTTCAGTGCTGAATTTCTTGGTATATGTAAATTTGTGGTCCATGTTTATGTGCTTAAGTAGTTGGTATATGTAAATTTGTGGTTCATGTTTTTGTGCCGAATGAACGGATATATGAAATGTTGCTATCTATGTTTGAGTACTGAAATTGTTGATACATATAAAATTGTGGTTATGTTTTAGTGTTTAACCTGTTGATGCATACATAGATGTAGTAGTTATATCAGAATTTATGCACAAACCTACAAAAGGGATATCTGCAGATGATCTTCTCTAACTTTCAACTAACATATTAGAGGGAAGACAACTAGTCATCTAGTAAGAGTCCTTGAGTTACCCTTGTCTAACTGAATAGTGGGATTTGAGCATTACTTTAGTGCACTGATGGCTCCAACAGGCAGAGTACCTTTTGAAGGAAAAGGTCATATACACAAATTCTCAGATTCACATTGTGCATGAAATAGTATATAAAGATACACCATTCTTTGTTTTTTTCTACAAAGTAACTTTTTTCAGCCAATAAATGTTAATATATTCAAAGTTGCAATTACTTGTTTCATGTAATAAAATAAAAGTTAAAAATTATATATTTTGATAAATAGAAATTTGAAAATAAACTGGTTACTAAATTTTAGTAAATATTTCGCATCTAGTTTTTACTCATTAACCCTATCACTATGGCCTCAGTCCATTTGATCGAGTTTGTAATCCCAAAGTGACCGTCAAAATTTCCACACTAAGTTTTAATAGATTTTGTGTATCTTCACAAAGTTTGGGAAGCTTTCAGTAAACGTTATACATATTTTGTACACAAAAAATCATTTTTTAATTAAGTATTTTGCTAAAAATTTATCCATGAATATATGGAGTAAGTGTTGACTGCTTAGAGTTCAAAGTGATCTTCATGTTAAGATTAAAAATACTTTTTTCAGCTGAAAATAGTCACATTTCACTTGTATAATCTCTAAAACCTCCTAAATAAACATCAAACAATTTGTTTTCAGTAAAACTTTATACTTCATCTGTTACTTTCTCCAAACTAACTCTATACGCATTTGGTTGATTTGAATGACCTTGTTATAACCACAAAAAAATAAATACTAAATCTAAATTACCCTTTTTTCTTTCTAGAATGACTGCAAATTGTAACTGGATACTACAATTGTTTGTTTTAAATAGCTTAAAACTTGTAACAGTTTACATCTGTTTATACATTTATTTTATTGCCCTTTGACCAGTGTCAAACTAATAATCTTACTATACAGCAAATGTGTGGTCCACATTACCATACTGAATTTTGTAATGCATGAGCTGTTCAAAAAGCATACCTGATGAAAAATTATTTTTTATTTTCTTCATTATACTATCTAATCTAACCCTATTCTACCTAATAAGCTTCTAATGTTTACATTTTAGTTAATTTTATAATACTAAACAAATAATGTACATGAAAAATGATATATATTACTTACCTGAGACCCTTTCCTTTTTAGCTGTCAGTTGCCGATGAAGTTTAAGCCTACTTTTTATAATCATAGTACTAGTACACTAAATTTTTATTTACTTAAATAATGCATCTAAGAACACAGAATAACAACACACGCAAAGCAAACAATGTCCTATAACTATTTCAATTTTGCAGGCTTTCTAACTTTAGCATAAAAACCTTTAAATCTTACCTTGAGCGTCTCAATCTGAAGACTACAACAGAAAATTTCAAACTGAAGAAGAAACAGACAATTCTCTGTACGGAAAACAACGTAACATAATATGTCATTTGACAAGTTAAACCTTGGCTTTCTATTAATTATAAATAATATAAAACGTCAGAGAACTAATGACAATTTGTGACAAGTGGGCATGGCAAGTGGGTCTGATTTTCTAGTTTATGACTATAAACAAATAATATTGAAGGCTATAAAAATTATGCCTTGTCTATGTAATATCTATATTATAATGAGCAACTTACATCAAATTCCGTACTTCTGAAAGTTAATTACAGAAGAGAGAACACCTAGAAAACAAATGTCACAGTTCTCATACTGGGAGAAATTGAGGATTTGTTTAAATATTTCCTTACAAAATTAAGAAATTCATGCTCATATAACATTAACATTTGATTCACTAACTATTCTTCAATACCAAGTTTATTCATGTACAATGATAACAAAATAGTTCAATTATATTTTGAGAGTGACTCTCTAAAAGTTCATGAGATGCACACTTGGCCTACCCATAGCAAAAGGGTTAATCTTTCTAAAACTCTCATGAGAATAAAGCTATCTATACAGTGTCCATTGCAGCGATTGATCTCCCAATTTCATGGTTATAAGCCCTCATGCTTACTCCTGAGCCACAAGGAATCTCCACAAATATACAAATGAAACAGTTTACAATTCTGTAGGAACTGCAACTGTAAATCAATTGCATAATTTTGTGACAAGAATATACATAAAATATGTTAAACAACCTGAATTATACAATTTAATATCTAAAATCTTTATTTCTTCATCAGTTTTTAGTAACTAAAAACTTTCATTTTATACAGAATTAACATTTAAGAAGTCAAAATTTCATTTCTAAAATATTTCGTCTTTACTAGGTCTTCTTATCCTTTACAATATTAGGTTTCTTAGTAGCCATTTTCTTTTGCTTTTTCTTGGCCCTGTTTTTGAGAATTTTCTTAATTTTCTTCTTTTTTTCCCTCTGTTGTGCTCTGCTGCCCTGAAACGTCCGTGATAATGATTTTCTCGATATCTTCTTTTTGGCAGAAGGTACATCATGGCTGTAGAACTGTTAAGTACTTACTTTGAAGATAAGCAGAAAATACAACACCATTTTAACTTTCTCACTTATTTATAACTTATGAAAGATTATATCCAAATCTTTATATTTATTTACTCATTTACCATAGTTTTTCCAATTATAAACTGAGGTTTATAGATAAATTTTGTCTGTAAAATCATAACGTGTAGTTTATATTTAATTTGTTTTTCAGAAGAAGCACTACAAATTTTATGCTCTTTATGACCTTTGGGTTAAATTACATGAAACATTTGTCAGCAATATTGCTACACTTTGATCATGCATTTCAGCCCAAACCCACAAATTTTCTATTTAATTAAATAATTCACCCAAGAACACAGAATAATAACACAAAAAGCACATAATGCCCTATAACTATCAAACTTTTTCTGGCCTTTGCATGATAAGAGCCTTTATCACACTTGATGAAGATAATTAATGAAAACCAAATTCTGTTACCTTTACACTTCTACACGTAAATTATAGTTCCGATCTTTACAGCTTAAAACGGTGTAAAGATTTCGTTATGTCAGACTTGTGCTTCTTTTGTACTTTAATTGTTAACCTACTGTTAGATTTCTAATTAGAATACTTGGGAATGAAATTTTCCATCATCTTCAGTGACTCTGATAAATTAAAATGAAAGTTCCCCTATGATTTAGACAAAGGTAAAGTATTTCCAGTATTTATATCCTTTGTACCTCTACTTCCAAAATATTTTCTACTGTTCAAAAGATCTTTGTTTCTTGTCTCCATTTAAAACTGGCAAGGAAACATGCTGAAGCCACATTTTACTAATAGTAAGAATGACTGTATCAGAGCCCAGACCTTATGATATTGATAAACTTTCATGCAGAGAAGCCCTATTGTAATTCATTTTCAATATATAGCAAATGAAACTAACACAAAGTTAACATGAATATATGAAAACCATTAAAACATCTCAATGATAGAGATACTGCATTAACTGCTTTCATTAAACAATTTTCCATATAATAATAATATGGTTATTTCATTGAAATATTGACCACCAAGTTCTATCTCTCTCTCTCATAGCTGTATTATATATCTATTATTGCAATGTGAGACTTGTTTTTTAGCCTTTTAACCATGCTTTACAGGCATTGATTGCTTTCATTAAACAATTTTTCCATATAATAATAATATCATTATTTCGTTGAAATATTGACTACAAGTTCTATCTCTCTCTCTCATAGCTGTATTATATATCTATTATTGCAATGTGAGACTTGTTTTTTAGCCTTTTAACCATGCTTTAAACATATAAAGATCTTAAAAAACCACAAAAAGAATATTGAGTGTTTCTTTTCCCTCTTCATTGCTCGAACAACTCTTATCTTTCTGTCCTTGAACTCCCTCCCATTTAATTCCAAAGCCAACATCACAGAATCTAAAGTCTGAAAGAAGAAAAAATATATTAGAAAGTCTCAAATATGCTGTTAATAGTACATCTCTTGAGAGTGCCAACTATTGTGCAGTTAGTTATTTTCTCTTCCCTAACTCTACATGAGGTTGGTCAATTTACTGACCTCGTAACCACCATAAAAAAAATTTTTGAAATAAATCCTAATTACCATTTTTCTTTCTAGAATAACTTCAAATTGTAACATGAAACTACATTTGTCCATCCTAAATAGCTTTAAAATTATGTCTAAATAATATTCCCACCACAAAAGTTGTAAATCACTTAGCGACTGTGTAACCTATGTTACCTTATCGAATAACAGTAATGCATGAGCTACTCGCGAGCACACCTCATGAAATTGTGTTACTATTATTATTATTATTATAATTTTTCTTTATTTTACTTAATCTATCCTTATCTAGCCTAAAAAGTTTCTAACTTTTATATTTTAATTACTTTCATAATAGTAAATAAAGAACACACATGAAAATAAAAATATATAGTACTTACCTGGGCCTTTTATTTTGCTGTTGACTGTTGATGAATCTTAACCCTACTTTTTTTTTTTTATTTAATTAAATAATGCACCAAAAACACAGAATAACAACATGTAAAAAGCATATAATGTCCTATAACTACTACAACTTTTCTGGCTTTCTAACTAGACAACAAGAGCCATTAAAAATTTGGATAAGTTCATCAAAGTTTGCTATGGGAATAAAATTTGAACTGAAGCAAAATAGACAATTATCTGTAATGAAAATAATATCTATTTGATAGTTAAAACTTTGGCTCTCTATTGATTATAAATAATATAGTATTAAAGATCAGAGAGAAATATTGATTTGTAAAAAAGAGGATGTGACAGGTGGGTGTGACAAGAGGGGTCTGATTTTCTATTTTATGGCTCTATAACCAAATAATACTGAAGTCTATAAAAATTATGCTTTCTCTGAGTGATGAGAATATTATAATGAGTAATTTAAGTTAAATTTTGTACATTTTAGATGTGTGGTAAATATATTAAAGAGGGAATGCCCAGAGAACAAATGTCAATTCCCATACTAGGGGAAATTGAGGATATTTTTTAAATACTGCCTTATAAAGATAAGAACTTAAAACTTGTATAATATTGAAATATAGATTATTTGCTATGTTTTGATGCCAAGTTTATCTGTATACCATGATAAAAAGGACTTTAATTAAATTTCAAAGACAACTTAGTAAAACCTTGTGTTATGCAGAGAAACTGCCTGTAAAGAAAGAGTTAAATGAAGTTTAAGTTTATTCTAGTCCTAGACCCTATAAAAATTTCATTATAAACTGTTACATTTTTAAGTCTAAATCAAACTAATGAGGGCATGAAGGATCCTGTCAAGAAATGAGTTTTACTTATAAAACATTATTAGATTTTAAATCTAAATAATACTGATTAAGGCATGAAGAGAATATTCACAACATCAGATAGATAGCTTTGTTACCCTTGTGAATGCATATGTTCCAACCTTTCACTCCTCTGTTGAAACCAAAGGCAAATTCTATGAAGAACTGCTGGAAGTTAGCACCAAAGATCCCAGCACAGAAAGTTGAAATCTACTTGGAGACGTCAATGCCAAGATTTATGCAGACAGGGAGCCCTGCCTTTTGTGTCTTGGCTCTAATAACATTGGAAACATGAACGACAGCAGGCAAAGAGTATTAGAGCTCTGCATACCCCATACTCTGTGCATTACCAATTCTTTCTTTCAGACATTATCATGCCTTAAAGTCTCCAGGAAACATCCAAGGTCAGGCCATTGGCACCATCTTGATCTCATCATCACCAGAAGAAGTACCCTTAACAACGTATTTCTCACCAAGACTTACCATTGTGTTGACTGTGATACAGACCACTCTCTTGTCATCATTGTAGTGTGGGTAAAGCCTAAGAAAATCTATCGCTGCTAACATCCAGGCTTACCAAGACTCAACATGGTCAGCACAGCACACCTTCAGAAAGCAGTTGAGTTTTCCCTGGCATTGGAAGAAGTAACTGAAGAGTTCCCATCTGGTGAAACAGTAGATGAAAAGTGGCAGCTTTTGAAAACTACTGTTTATGACACAGCTTTATCAACTTTTGGTCACAAAGTCAGAAAGAACCACGACTGGTTTGAAGCCAACTTCCAGGAAATGGCTCCACTTTTTGAAGAAAAACAAAGGGCATACCTAAATCACAAGAAAGAACTGAAAGAAGCCAGACATAACATACAAAAGACATCCAAACACTGTGCAAACAACTATTGGTTAAAGTTGTGGAAGAACACTGACACTGGGAATATCAGAGGAATGTATGAGGGAATTGGAAAACCAACTATGAAGTCAGCCCTGCTAAAGTCAAAAACAGGTGAGATCACCACAGATAAGAAGAAACAGATGGAGCAATGGGTAAAATACTACTTTGAAATTTACTCGCTGGAGAATGAGGTGTCTGAAAAGTCTTTTATCTGCACTAGCTGATTTACTCACACTGAAGAAGCTAGACTGCATTCCAACCAGCAAACAAAAAAAAAGGCATGGCAATAAATGCACTGGCCAGTGGTAAGGCTCCAAGTAAAGACAGTACACCAGCAGAAGTTGCTAAGTGCTGAAAAGAAATCTTAGTGCCTCAGTTCAAGGAACTCTTCACCTGCTGTTGAAAGGAGGGAACAGTACCACAGGACAAGAATACAGGCAAACGAAGCACATGTAATAATTACAGAGGCATCTCACTTCTTAGTATCATTGGCAAAGTCTTTGCTCAAGTTGTCTTGTGAAGCCTTCTAGTTCTTGCAGACTATGTGTGTACCCTGAGTATCAGTGTGGCTTAAGAGCTGAAAAATTCATTGTCGATATGATCTCTTTACTCTGGAAGATTAATGAAAAATGCAAGGAACAAAAAAAGATCCCTCTACATAGCCTTCATAGATTTGACAAAAGCCTCTGACTTAATAAGCAGCAAAGGTTTTTTCCAAATGCTTCAGATAATTGGCTGTCCAACAGAACTTCTCCACATCATCCGATCCTTCTACACAGATATTAATAGCACCCTCAATTCTGATGGAAATACCTCCGAACCATTTCAAATCAGGAGTGGCATCAAGCAAGGTTGTTTTCTTGTTCCCACGTTGTTCAACATTTTCTTTCTTCTTGATACGCATTTGGGTCATGAACAAAGAGAGTTTACCTCCACCCAAGATTCGATGGAAAGTTATACAAGCTGACTTCAATGAATCTTTAAACCCCTTTCTGTGCATGTCATGAGATTTTACTGAGTTATATTCAAAATTGAATTAAACCACTTTTCTATAAATGTAACAGAGAGAGAGTTTACCTCCACACAAGATTCGATCGAAAGTTATACAAGCTGACTTCAATGAATCTATCTGTGTATGGATCTGTTGTAAGAAATACAAAATAAGCTTAGTCTATTGTTCTTTTGAGAGGTATGTAATGTTTGGCAAGTGTTTCTTGCCTTATATGTATTAGTTTGCCAAACAATTATATTGCATTTAGGATTTACATTTATATCTTTATTAATTTTGTATTATTTGTGTTTAAAAATGTACATTTGAAATGTTTATGACTTTTTATACATTTAACTTGTTGTAGTTTGGCTTACCAAAATGTTTAAGCAAGGTGGCATCATTCACGTGCACGAGCGTAAGTGTTTGGAATTTGTGCATGAGACTCACCCTACAATAAGCAACTGAGCACCGAGTGGGACATGTTGTGGATCTTGGGATAATGAATAAAAGACAAAGAATTGGAAAGGAAAATTAAAAATAAACTACAAGTAAAAAGATAAAGATATGAAATTATGCATATGACAACAAGAAATATGAAAACTATTCTTCAAAAATTTAAAATGTACATACTTACTTCTATTTCTTAATTTCAAACATTTTATTGCACTTTACGTTAATGATGATATCTGGAGTTAATGATACAATAGAGAAAATTGAAAAACAAAATATAAAAAAATTACCTTAAAAACTTTTGATATTCATTTAGGAGGTTCTAGAGATTATGCAAATGAAATGTGAAAACTGTGAGATAAGAAATAGTATTTTTTATACTCAAAATAAAAATAACCTTGCATGTAAACTATTCAGATTAAATAATGAATGTTTTATTATATTAGGTTGTCAAGAAATTAATGTCGCATTTTGGAACACTTTATACATAAAACATGTGGCAATCAGTTCAGTGCTCCCTAAAGTAACATTTCACAGAGGTACTGTCCCAAATGGTAAATAAATTGAATATGTTTCACAATATACCATTATGTGTGAGAAGGAAAACAATATCATGGAATCTTAATTCAACACTAGAACAAAATCAACTATTAGATAACTTTCAGGTAAGCAAAACAAAAGCCTATAAACCAAACCTTAAACAAAATGAATCCAAAGCCCTTCCCCAGCCCACTGAGAGGGTCTCGAACAATACGAACACCTGCAATATCACCACACTCACTGAAGAAACTATACAATTCTTCCTCTTCAGCATCTAGAGGAAGAGAAAGATTGGCAATTTACAGTAGTGTTTTTGATATTCTTTACATTATCTTCTATCTTTGGAGAAACTAACAAAACAATGTTACATGTGTAATCATTTGACATTAATACACAAATAAAGGACAACATTTTAATATGTTTTGGAAAAGTAAAGCCAACAAAAAAATATGAAAAGTAAAGTCAACCATTTACAGAATCTTACATAAACCATTTTTTCTTTCTCATACTTTTGAACTAAAAAACTTGTATATCTGTATTGTACACAAAAAAATAACACTTAACAATTATGACTATAATAAAAGTACATGCAAAACTTATCTTAATTAAATGAAATCAACTAAAAATATTTTACATACCACAAGCTTCTCAGATATACCAACATCTTAAAAACTGTCAAGTGTTTCAAGAGTTATCAACAATTAAAGGAATGATGTTCAAACTAATACTTTTCACTCTTCACGGCTATATCTGAACTTTAATAGGTGCAATATGCCATGATAATAAGCAAATTTTTTGATTTGAAACACAGGATTAAATAAATGTGATTACTGACAAATAAAGCATAGTTTTCTTATGCATAAACAAGTACTTACTGAAAGGAAGGTTTCCAACAAAAATGGATCGTTTCTGATCATGTTGCTGACCACCTATAACTCTGTCCACCCTCAGATGATAACCTTTAAATAAAGTTCCATTACTGGAAAAAAAACAATAAAAATTATATTGTTCCATATCAATATGCCAATCAATTAACTTAAATTAGCAATAAATATTATGGTATTCAAATATACTTTACCTGTTTTTGATTAACCTTAGAAACTTAAAGAAATAGAAAAAGTTCTTTCTATTTGTATGACAATAGTAATTTAATTGTACATTAAATACTTTTACAAATCATCTTCGTTATTGTTCTAATCTCAATCTCTTAAGGTGCACCTATTATTTTGAGGGAATTTTGATGAGTTGCTTAAAACAAACTTGTTTATAAATTCAGAAAAAAGTAAAATACATACAGACTGACAGCCTCCTCAGCACTCTGAATACTATTGAAAACTACGTAAGCATTAATGTTATTTCTCTCTGGGTGAAAAGTATGCCTGAAAATAAACATTTTGAACAAATGCTATCAGTAGTGAAAATTTATGCAACTAATTCTGTAATAAATGACAGCAGTTTTTTAAACCTGAAGTTTCAAGTATATTTTCCTAAAATATGCAAGTTTATTCCATTTCCACTGAGCATGTAAGTAGATATTACTAAACATGACATGCTTTTCAAAAACTGAATTTTTTTGTTTTTCTTATAAAAATCTGTATGAACAAAAAGAATATTCTTCCACTACAAACTTTTTAAGTTGTATTTGTCTAATTGTTGGAAAAAAGTATAAGATATATCTAGGGTAACCAGACATCATCCCAATTTTCTGATAAGATTCCCAAGATAAAAATGCCCAAATGTCTCATACTTTATTTTTTATCAGTAATAAGTTTTTTATTCTCCTAGTCAGTACTTTAAGCCTCTGAAGACTATGAACCAACATTCAACAGACAATTCTTTTTTACCAAATAGGGAAATTACCACACAGCTTGGATATACTAAAGATAGCCCTTACTACTTCCTCTGAAGTAGGCTGTAAGTCATACTGCAGCAAATGACAATTACTGAATACAAACGGCAGATGCTGTTCACAGCCAATATTCAATTTTCAAGACATAAATAACTTATGTAAAGTAAATCATGAAGGAACATGGTAATTATTTAAATTTTTACAACATACTCCTGGCCAATAAGTTATTAAAAATTTTCACAAATCAGTGAAGTGTGTGTGGCAGCATGTAAGTAAAAATATTTTCACCTTATTATTATTATTTGCATGATCATTTATAATTTTCTCTAAAAAGAAAGGGATATTCCAGTTTTAATAAACACAACATTTCTGTTCACAACTGATGTATAATCTTCAAGTCACGAAGGACAGTCCTCAGATTTTTAGGACAAACTCCTGGTCAACAAGAAGTTGATTAAAAAACATTCCCTCATAGGACAGATATCTGTAACAGCAATAATATCAGTATAAATATCCTTTCATTTGATATTTATTATCTGTATAATTTATTATTTATAATTGTTTATAAAAGTCTGGGGGTCCTAGTTTCAAGACTTGAAAATTTGAGTGTGTACTAGCTTTATGACTTAACAATCTGATCACCCTAGATGTATGAAACTACTGTTTGTATGCAAATAATAACAAAATAATACTGTTACAACAAAACATCACAATAATACTATTGCAGCTGTAGCATAAAACTGCAAATTGATAAAATGAACAACCTGCCAGAAGAACAGGTATTTAGACAATTTTTCAAGTACTTTATTTGCCTTCATACAGATAAAGATGCAAAGTGAATCAAACAACTGATGATGGTGGACTATTTAAAGACATCATCCCTAAATACTGTTACATTAGAATATATAAATAGACTCAGACTTTTTTTTCACTTACTTAATGACTGCTACTCTTTTCGGCAATTTTGGTTGAACTGGAATCTATAAAAATTAGTTACAAATTTAGGGTTTTTTCATTACTCAAACATTTCTCAATGTGCATCATCTTTTAATTATAACGAAAAAAAAGTGTTTACAGAAACTTAATTTATTTAATTCATATGAAAACAATCAAACAACTGAAGATGAAGACTTTGTTTAACTGTTTCAGCACGGGCTTGGTCCGACCTCGT
>NW_013665873.1:570566-572006 GCF_000517525.1 Limulus polyphemus | reverse complement strand
ATATATATATATATATATATATATATATAGATTATTGCTATTTTGAAATAAGTTCTTAAACTTATTTTTCTTAAAACATAGAACAGTACATAAAGAAGTAAAACAAACAATTATCTCTTCTAGTTACGACCTCTGTACTCAATTGCTGCTTTACATAAGTTGCTAAGCCTTTAAAGAAATTGCACGTGGAGGATATGAAACAAAATATTTTTTTTAGGTTTTATATATTCATTTGAATAACTAAAAAATCATAAATTACTACATTAATACCATAGAATTCAACTGTAATTTTTCAAGCTTAGTAACTACGATGTATTTTACTCTTAAAAAAATATGAAATTTTGAGCAGACACACCCTACCTGATTGAAATATTGGTTCAAAAGAAAGATATGGCACCAAGTTCATTAAAATGGCTGAGAAAACAACTAGGGGGACATCCTGAGCTTCTGATTGGTTTTAATTGTGTGATATAGAGAAGAAAATGTATAGAAGGGAGCATTTCCAAAAATGGAAAAAGGTAGGTGGGGTGCCACTGTGTTTATTACATGAGCAATATCTTAGCAAACTGAAAATATATGAGGCTCTTATTTTATATTCTAGCTTGTCAAATCGGTAATTTGAGTTTCTAATTTGTTCGAAACTATAGACTTAGTATTTTGACCTTGCAAACATCTAATCTGAACAAGTGTTGCATTCAACATCCCACGAGACACAAAAATCGATGCTTATCTGTGTTTCCTTAATATTTACTTTTAAGTTAAGAAATTGAGTAATGTATAGTTCTAAAATTTTAATCATAATCTACAGTTTGATACCAAACTTACTGACATAAATTCATGAAATAGTAGTTCAATAAAATTTTGAATGAAAGTCAACAAACAAGATGAAATGGCCTTTCACCCGTGAACTGTCTCAAAAGGGTTAATGAACATACATTCTAATTTATTCAGTTTGACTCCTAGTTGTTTAACTCTTTTACAATGGGTACCCCTTTAAACTCCTTGCTGCACAAATCCCTGAGTCAGTGCTCCAGATAAGGGGTGTAAAGACATAATTCCTGACCAAAAATCAGCCATTTATGTCCTTAAAAAATACTGAGAAGTTGTTTTATTGCCAAGAAAAAATAATATGGCTTCTGCCAATTTAACAGCAGTACAATGGTTAATGGGCACATTCTTGTAGCTTTCTGCAGTTATGCAAAAGATCTGCACAGTTCACACAGTAGAGCTGCAAAAATAAGTGCTCTCTAACCTCCAGAAGTTTCTATTGAGCCACTCATGAATGATACAATTTTGTGTAAAAAATAAATAAATAAATAAAAGTTGTAATGTCATTATTTGTGTTTATTGTGACTATATCTGGTAATTCAATTTGCTGAATTAATCCTGTGCCAAATTTCACTGTTTGAAATAATAATATAATTCATAATTAATTAAATT
>NW_013665873.1:550464-569596 GCF_000517525.1 Limulus polyphemus | reverse complement strand
TAAATAAATAAATAAATAAAAACGTTGTAATGTCATTATTTGTGTTTATTGTAACTATATCTGGTGATTTAATTTGCTAAATTAATCCTGTGCCAAATTTCACTGTTTGAAATAATAATATAATTCATAATTAGTTAAATTACTTGTTATTACAAACTGTTACTGCTGCACTTTGTAAAAAAACATTTAAAATTATTCCTGCTGTCAGAATTCTGGGAGTGATTACTCCTTACAGAAAAAAATTAACTGCAGTACTACTGAGTTACATTCAAAATTTAATCAAACAACTTTACTATCAATGTATGTCAATGAAATTAACATAATGTATGTTATAACTTGAAGTTTTATGTATCTAAGTTTTAATTCCTCTATTTCACAAGAAACCTTTAAAAAAATGCTTAAACTTCACTTTTGTTTCAATGTAATGCATGAATGTTCAAAAATCCAAACTTCTGGTTGGTTACTTGCTTTATTGGTGCAAACCAACAAGGCTATCTGTACCAAACAACCAGTATAAAAGAAAAGTTTAAAAGCTAAACAAAAACCAAAAATTAACTAAAAAACTTAAATAGAATGAAAAAGATTAATGGCACATAAAAAGCTAAAAACATGATCATTATGGTTAGTTTCACCATTACCAATGACAATGTCCAATGTCAGGTATAAACCTCGAGATGAAACATGTCAGAAATGTTGCTGCCATTCCCAGTTGTAACAAAGTGACTTCAGTGTCACAAATGCCACACATTGGCAGATCAGTCCCACATAAAAGACAATGATGAGTTAAAAAGCTGTGCCAATATGCAGCCTCCCCTTGATTCTTACAGAAACTACACAGCAAAACACCAACATTAGGTTTGATTGGGAAAAGCTTGTTATAAATTTGCTCACTGCAAATAAACTGGTAGTAAATTTAATCAAAGGTTCCTCCTGGCTATTATCTCTGACCAGATGGGTATGGGCTCTGCACCAAACAAATAATAAAAATGCTAGAAGTAAAAGACTAGAAAATGTAAAAAGAAAACAAGCTAAAATCAAAACAATGCCCAATGGCCCATGAAAATCTAAAATCACAGGCAAGCAGGACAGTATCACCATCACTAATGACACTGTTTAACGTCAAAGGTAAACTCTTAGAAAAGACATGTCTGAAATGGTGCAGTTGCTCACAGACATAAACACGACATGAAAGTAAAATGTGGCCAATTGAATCTTGAATGTCACAAAGGCCCCAAATTGGCAGATCAGTCACACATAAAATAAAGCCCTAAATGTGCTGCCAACTGGCACGAAGCCGTGTCTTGATCACAGGACTATAGTCTGCATACAGGACAGGCACAGCTGTGACAATACCAGAGCAGATGGATTTAGCTGCAGTGTCATCAAGTTCATTCCCTATAATACTGACATGGCAAGGTATCCAAGAAAAACTGGAGAGAAACAGATAACAGTCATTTCTGAATATCTAAGAGAACAGGGTGAGAACTCACCTTAAGAGATTTCAAGGCCAGTAGAGAGCTAAGAGAGTCGGTGTAGATAGTACAGTTAGTGTACTGCTGAGCTTCTATGTGATCTATGGTGAGAGAAATGGCATACAACCCGGAAATGAACACAGAAACTGTAAAGAGGATCCTGTGAGCAACCACCAAACCACAATAAACCCCGATAGAGCCCACAGAGTCACCTAATTTCAAACCATACATAAAAATAGTAATCGAAGAACAGTTTGAAAGACATTCAGCAAAGAGATGATGGTACTTCCAATTGAGGTTAATAAGCCATGGAGGGATGGGTTGATCATCAGATTCAGCAACATAATCCAATGACAGACCCAACTCAGCCAGCTGCACCTGAATACAAAGGTCAAAAGGAGGAATGGCAGAGCCCCAATGCTCAATGAGCAATCCTCATCGATGGAGGAAGACACAGCCCCAGATGGGATGCCATGGTAAGGACCGAAGCTTGGTAGCTTAAAGTGAGGAAAGTTACAAAAGTCTGAGGTAAAGAGGCAGTTCATAGGACTCTGGACTTGTTAAATGTGGAAAGCCTCTGGGCAGAGTCAAAGCCCCAAATGATGTACAGGGTCCAACATCTTCAAGGCAGAGGCATTGGCAGAACCAGAAACCCATGGACAGGCTTGGAATGTATCAGGGCACAACAGATCTTCAACACAGAATATTGATCCACTCCCCAAGAGGTGGGAGAGAGAAAGCAAAGGATGTTTAGTGCTCTTGTACACTTTGACACAAAGCTGCTTAATGTGAGGAATAAAGGTAAGCTCACAGTGAAAGATAAGTCCCAGGAACTTAGTCTCAGATACAATATGAAGAACATCACCACTGAGATGGAACTCCAGATCAGGATGCATACCCTGCTGGTAGCAAAAATTTACATGAACAGTTTTATAGGAAGAGAAAGTGAAACAGTTTTCCCCAGCCCACACCAACAACTAATTGTGAGCAGTCTGAAGCTGCCACTCAATAAACCTCATATTCTACGACCAACAAAAAATAGGAAAATGATTGACATAGAGGTTGTTGGCAAGATTAAGAGGAATTTGTTTACTGATAGCATTGATCTTAATACTGAAAAATGCAACACTCAAGACACAGCCTTGAGGGACTTCAAACTCCTGTGTGAAGGAACGAGAGAGGGTCGAACCCACACAAACTTGGAAACTGCAGTTAAGTGAAAGTTACAAATGAAAATGGGCAAGTGGCCACACAACCCATAGGAGTAAAAGTCCTGTGATATTCCACACCTTCACACAGTGTCATAAGCTTTCTCAAGATTAAAGAAAATTGAAACAAGATGCTCTCTTATGAGGAAGGCTTCCCTGATGGAGGTTTCAAGATGAAACAAGTATGAGGGGTATGAACCACCACAATTGACACAGTGAGGGTCCAATTGACAAACAGTTCATGTGGTTGGTCAAATTGTCTGAGCCCATGTTGAGAGAGCTAAGTACTTTTTTAAAGGTTTCTTTTGAAATAGAGGAATTAAAACTTAGATATCATAAAACCTCAACTATATCATACATTATGATGTTAATTTCATTGACATACAATGATAGTAAAGTTCTTTAATGAAATTTTGAATGTATCTCAGTGACTTGCAAAGAAAGGAATTTAGAGGTACCTGTTGCAAAAGGGTTAATGTCACATGTATTTCTGATAATGAATCTAGTACAAGTCATTAGACTTACCAATAATTATAAAAACAAATTCCATAAAGCTTCCATATCTAGGCCTTGGTACATTATACTATTAATAAACAAGCTACTTTAGTCTTTTTACAAGTTACGTGAAGGAAAATGTTACTTACAGCCGATCGTATCCTTACACTTTGTATTTTTCCAAACTGTTTAAAAAGTGTCTTTATAGCCTGTAAAAAGCAAAAAAACTTTTAAATAGGATCAATGTTGGATTGAAAAACGTAATTCTATTTGTTATTTTTTTCCTACATTAGCCATTAGTTGTTCATTATACTAGAAGCATTTTAAAATTGATAAACATTACAAAATAAGTAACTAACAGCTTAGCAAACATAGGTAAAAAATTCACTTTCCAATGGCTCAAAGGGAAAAGGCATGAAGGACAATACTAAGATTCCAATTTGGTAAGAGAACTGAAACTAGTTGGGGGAGAACAAAGAAGGAGAAAGGACTTAAACAAAAGAGAAAAGACAGGAGAAGATAAAATATGGAGAAAACAGGAAATACAAAAAGTATTGGATAATGCAGCATTATAGCCTGCAATGGTAGAAATTGATAAACCATTGTCAAAGAGCCAAGAGGAAAAAGTTGGAAAGATTGGGAACAATTGGTTGAGAAGGGGAGAAGCCATGACACAGAGACCAATGATGAAAAACATGCCATTTATGCTGATAAACAAGCAAAGAAGAATAACAAACAGAATGAGAAAGAAAGAAGGCTATCTGCAAATAATCCGGACCTCCTCACAATGGATCAAAACCCACACATGAAGATGTAATGTGGATATTGTTGGATGAGCAAGGTGGGAATGAGGTTGCCAGAGAAGAGTTTGGTAAAGAGGAAGCAGCAGGGGAGGAGATAATTGAAGGATGTTCAAGAGTGGAAACCATGGCTGGGTTAGCCAAAATGGAGAAATGAGAAGGACCCGACACAGGGTGGTGTAAATAAGTGAAAGAACTCAGGGAAGAAGGTAGACATAAAAAAAAAAGATTGGACCAATCCTGACTAAAAATCAAGAGCTGAAGGATGTGGAAAAGGTGACCAGCACAGAGAATTAGTTTCTTATTGAGATGGGTGACAGGTGCATCCAGAAGGGAAGTATCACAGGAAGGAAATGATCTAATACCTTACAAACAGCCAGGAGCTCCAAATGATTGATATGTAGAGATGAATCGACCACAGACCAATGACCAACAATCTCCTTAAAATCGAAATACTTCCCTACCTATCACAGATGCATCCATAAAAGAGATGAAGAACGGAACATGGAGGAGGAGGAAGAGGAATGCCAGTCATGGGTTCCTGAGAAAGGTTCCATTGATTGTGCAGCACCCATTGAAGAGAACACGTGTGCATGACCCATAAACCCAAGGGATGAGAGATTTCATGGAAGCCAAGTCCCCAAACGAGAGAGAGAGAGAACATCACGTGCATGGAGAGAAGAATTCCTGGCCTTGGATACCAAACACTCCATATCCCTCAAACACAAAGGAGAAGGCTGGGCCTTGCCGAGATGGTTGTTAAAAAATAACCCCAAATGAATAAGGGATCTCCTACAGAAAAAGATAGGTATGGTTGCAAGAGGTTTGTTGGGAAGGAGCCAAAAGATACTAGTCATATATGTAATGGTGAAACTGCAGTCCCAGTTTGTGAATATGATGGGTAGTCTTCGACAACATGACAAAAGACATATGGAGCTGACACCAGCCCTAATGGTAGAACACGGAATTGAAACATCCAACCTCCATGGACAAACTGAATGTGATGTCTGGAGAAATGGGAATATGAAAGTAAGCATCTGAGATGTTGACCTTAGTCATCCAAAGACTTGGAGTCAATGGTCATCTGAGGTTGAGAAAAGAGTCTATGGTGAAATGAGGGAGGTCAATGAAGTAGTTTAGGTTCAAGAGATTAATAACTTGATGCCAGTTCTAGGGGACAACAAAAAGATGGGAATAAAACCCTGGAGAATGGAGAAACACCTGTTCGATAGTGTTCTTCAGCAAAAGAAGAGAATCAAAACTACCTTTGAAAAATGCTGACAACACAGTATTTCCCAAGGAGGAGGAAAAGAAAAAGGAACTGGAGGTAGTGAAGGACAAGAGGAATAATTAAGAATCAGACCATCTGCCAACATCTGAAGAACTCAAGAAACTGCAGCAAAAGAATGCCACAGATGAGCAAATTGTGTCATCTGTGTCTTCACTGAGCTGAACGTAAGAGGTTGTCACAGAGAATACTGACATTTTAAAAAGTGACAATGGGAGTTCTAATGACTAGAAACTGAAACACTGGAAGGTGGTATAGGTAGAGGAGAGAAAGCTGGAGGTTGAGGAATAGGAACAGGAAAGGATTAAGAAAGTTAGGAAACAAGAGAAAAAATTGAGGAATGTTGGGCATCATCTCCACAGAAGTCTCTCTGTGGCTTTGCGCTCTACACCTTCGTCTGAGGATATTTTAGCCTTGGTTAGTTCGGAGTTGGAATCGTATGTGTGGCCTATAGTGTCTCCTGAGCCAAAGGCAGATCTCCCTTTCCCTGGTAACCTGTTCCTGTGGACGAAGACTTGGACAGCCTTTTTCATCTCCTGTTTTTTGTGGCTATTCTCTGTCTATTCCTTTGGATTTCCCTCATCCTTCATCGACATGATATCTAAAGTTTATTACTTTTTGTCACTTTTCCCTTTCTTCTAAATGCTGGCCCGACATTTGATCATTTTGTCCCCACCCCCCTCCCCAGATATTTGCATCCATACATACCAATTCCTTTCTCAACTTTGTGCTGGTGCCAGCATGCCTTGTCTCCCACATATGGCAAACATGCATGTTTTAGCTTACCATAAGTTTGAATTTCCTTTTCTTGATTCTCGGTCAATGAAACCACTGTTTCAGGCATGGGCTCAGATCCTTCTGCTAACCTTTACTTTCTCCCTCCCCAGATCTCTTGTCTTTGTTTTACTCTGACAACCCTCTTATGTTATCTTTCATCTATTCATCTCCTTTCTGAAGCTACCCATTTTTCCTCTGAGGTTTTTTTGGCAGAAACACGTTCTCTTTTTTTCTCCACATTGGCATGTTTGTTTTGTTTAGCTTTGTCACTCCATATGTGGTTGCTTTGTTGTTGGATCTCCATGGCAGGATGCCCTTTTTTTATGTGTGTTTGGCTGCTTCTTATCTGCTTGACCTTTGTCTGGCTCCTTTTCTAAACCAGTCTGAGATGTTCTTGATTTTTTTAGTGTTAAGTCTGGTAGGATTAGTTGTAGAAGGATTCATACCAGAAGCAGTAGTTGTTACATTAAACTGTGAGTTCATAATGGGAAAAAGAAAGAAAAACTTTTCACAACCAAACGACAATAATTCAATGATGAAGAACCCACTTTGAGACTAATAATGCTTGGAGACGGCTTGAATGGGTAATGAAGAAAAACTTTAATATAAGTTTAACATAACAGCAAATGTACAACATTTTGACAAGGTTTTGTCATCATCAGGTACAAAACATTAAAATTGTCAAAAGGTTAAAATTAAAGCAAAATATGCAATGTAAGGAACCAAAAAATTGCACGAGTGCACTTATGAATGCCAAATCGAAAGGTGATGAGTGTAACCTCTGTTATAGAGGTAGTCAGCTGTGCTAGGAGGGTGTGTTGCATGCTACAACTCAGCAGACCACGCGGAATCCCACGAATTTTGATGGGAGCCTCAAAGCTAGTGGTGAGCAAAAATTTACCCATATAAAGGGCAGTACAAATCAAGGAAAGCTATTATGCAAGTATAGGTAAGGTATCATATCGGAATAAATGTTCCCAATTATTACTATTTTTGGATTTACATGAAACCTTATAAAATGGAATTTCTAAGGTTGTCAAGAGTTATTATACACTTCATTAGCCAATTACTTTTTTTAATATCTGAACTGTATATTATATAATAAAGAAAAAACAACAAAGTAAAAACAGTGATAAACTGTAAAAATTTCTAAGTAAATGTATGTTTAATAAGTGTTTTACTATAAACATATTTCTATTTTCAAGAAAAAATAAAATTTAAACTAATTGTTGATTAAAATTTAACTTTCTTAATATTTCAACGAAAAATAAGCTTCACTCTGCTACAAAAATGTTGGAGGAATTACACGGCTTTAGTTTAAAATTTTCATCCAATTCTAATACGAAGTAATTAATCAATGGAAATGCTTCTAAAACGAGAAGAATATAGTAATACAACATTCACAAATTCTAAAATAAAACTATTCAATTTTATTTTGCTCTATTAGCAATGGTTCATATTTTGTAAAAGACACAAGTTACTGAAGTACAAACTTTGCTCTCAGCAGTGATTGGAAGGTTTCCGACAAAAACTGTACGCATGTCTTTCTCAGAATCATCCTCTCTTTTTTTCTTAGGTGATGGTTCCTCATTCTGCTTCTGTTCTTTCACTCTTTTCCTCTTTATGCTTACTGTGTCACTTGCACCAAATAATTCTTCTTCCCTAAGTGTAAAAAACTAATAATGATCTACACTACACATTATAAAGTAATAAACAACAAAACATAACAGAAATCAAATGTCATTTTTACTTTTCTTAATTATAAATTAACTCACCAAAACTTGAAATATAAATATTAACACCAAATAGTTACTATATCTTTAAAGTAAAAGCTGGTCACATTATTCAATTTTTTGAATTAACCATACATTTTTAAAGAAACTACTGGAAAACATTAAAATTAGATATGTCACACCTGTACTTAACTATGGAATATCTTTCATTGTAGTGATACAAATTATGTCTATAAAATATTATTTTCTGGAAATATTCCCATAGATATCGGATGTCTAAATAAATGTGTAATAACTTATAGAAACTAAAAACTAATTATTATTTTTAACAAAAATACATTAACCAATAGTTCCAGGAAACTAGGTCAATTTTATGTACTGTCCAATGTTTTGGTTTATGTCTTTAATAAATAAGGACACCTTACTACACACATATTAAACAACAACTTAGTCATAAAGCTTATCTACAACATTAGTGAACATTTTGCTAGAATGTTGGGCAATAGATGAAATTAAAGTAGTTTTCTCAAGTTACTGATAATTTATTTACACAAATATGGTCTTGTATTCCAGAATGCAACAAACTTTAAAATGAAATCACTCTTCATGTTTAAACAAACACAATTACAAGTACACGTGTCTTTATATTCTACTGAAATTTACCTTTTTAATACTAAGTCTGATGTCCTTAGAACACTTTGGTCACACGTCTGATTGTCCTTTATCCTGCATTCCTGAAGTCAGAGAGAAAATTTAGAACATTTTATTTTAAATACATTGATGCATAAAATTTTATTTCATTTAAAATACCCTTTACCATTTCCAAGCAAAAAACAGTACACATGTATTGGTAATTTATAAAAAAAAAATTGCAAGTATTGCAGAAATTATTTAAATACAAACTTTGGTCAAGTGGACATTTTCAATAATCACTAATTGTTAGGTTTTCTGGCAAAAGACAAACATTTATGACAGTGAGGGCTTGAAATTTACATTCTTCGTGTGTTTATATATATTGGTCAAATTAGTTACTTTCAAGAATGTGATATCTAAAAATAAATCAGATTATTAGTGATGCACTGATGTATCGGTACTGACATTATTGGCCATTTTGCCAACATATTGGTATTGGTAAATTTTTGACCGATACTGCTGATACTTTATATAAATACTATTTAAATATTCCCAAGATAATGCTACCAAAAACTATGAGGAACTCTATAGAATATTGTCTGAAATCTAATCTAGACATATAACCTGATTAAAAATTAACTATTAGAACTATTAACCATATCTGCATTTAAAAAATTAAACACATATACATTTAGACTATGCAAAACAATTGATCAAGCAAGGTTAAAAACTACTAGTTTGGTCTTGTCAGTACCCTACCTGCTTTCTTGTTTATGCTACTTCACAATAGATATGGCTCATGTTTGTTTACATTTGCTCACGATAATGGCACTGATGTTTCATGAATCATTATAATGTTTGGCCAGTAGTAACCCATTCTCATTGGAATATCATATCCTGGAACCCAGAATGTGGAATACGGAGTGCATCAAAGAAAATTTTTCATATTCCATATTTTGAGTTCCAGGATAATTGTGGTCAATGAAAATCCCCTATAACATATTTCATAAAACTTTTTGGATTACGACAATTTTTAAAGCAAAATACATTGTTTTTGAAAAGAATTTAAAATCTGAAAGTTAGAAAAAGTGTCAATAACTGTACTTATTAATTGTGTTTAATGTTATTGCTCAAATAACCTATATTTGAATGATCATAATTGTTTTAGAGCAGAAATCTTAGTACATGACTACATGGTGAATTAGGCTTAAGCCTAGATACCTTAATGAAAACAAGTCAAATAATTGACAATGTAATTATATATTGTCATACGCCTGGTTTTAAGCTGTGATTATTGCATCTTATTTTTAGGTTCTTCTTATGCATGGATATAGTTTTAAATTTTAGGCCTTAGCCTAGCCTCTCCTAATGTGGTTGACCTGTTGCCGTTTCCCTGTCTCCTTGGTTTGGCATTAGAGTGACTAGTTTATAATCCTGTATAGGCTTCCAAGGTTAGGCCAATGAAGTATAGAATTACAATGATTTAAATTTCATTAAGTCTAAATCATCTTGGCCTAAGTAGCTGTGGTACCTATGACCTATCTAATTTAAATTTCCATCATTACAACATTGGAAGTCACACGACGCTGGGAGCATGCGCACTGGAGTTTCTAGAAGAACCATGACTTATCGAGACACCCTCTTTTTTAGTATATAACCTAGCAAAGAAAGCCAATGATAGAGAGATAGATATGCAGATAGATTGAAGATATAGATAATTGAGTCAAGCGAACAGTAGGCACCATAAGTAAAGTGTATGAACCACTGTGATTTATAGTGTGTGTTATAAAGGTTGTTAAGTTTAACTTCACACTTAACAACAAACAAATTGTTACGACAGCGGAAGTCACGTGATGCTGGTAACATGTGATGAGTGTCTAGAAGATTCAGGAAGAGGCTAGTGCATTCTAGATGCCCTCTATTCTTGTATATAAGTGCGACAAATAAAGCGAGACAATTAATCGGAATTTAACTCGCAGATAGAGAGATTGAAGATATAGACACAGATAGTTGAGTCAAGTGGGCAGTGGTAGGCAGCGTAAGTAAAGCGCGTGAATAGTTGTGAATTATAGCGTGTGTTTAAGTTAAGGTGACTGTGAAAATTCTGTGTATTACAAAGTTGTATTGAGAAAGAATAAACTAGTTTTAATTAAGAAAGGACTGGTATCGCTGAAGTTCCCCGGAAAGAATTTATACAGAAAATTAACAAACGACCAGATACGTAACATTATAACCTTATATAGGGTACTGGAGTAGCGAGTTTCATTTTCATAATAATATTAATAGAAGTTATTATTTTTTTGCACAACTTTCCATTAGTATAAGCTAGTAATCACTAGCCCCTAAAATATAAACAAAAGGCTTCTTTTTTTTTCTTTCATCAACAAATAATCAAATATATTATGGGCTATTTTCCAAAAGTATTTCCTACAAGGTGATATATAGGCCTAAGCAGTCCTAATTTGTTAATTTCATCTATAATAACCAGTAGTTATAAGAACAGTGTTGTTTAGATGTATTTTTAAAGTGAAGAGAGATGCATCAAAAGTATATTGCAAACTATGCAATGCAGAGTTATCAAGAGGTGGTCAAACTGAAAAAACTCATAATACTGCCAACTTACAGAAACATATCTTAAGTAAGCATAAAGCAGATTATAATAAAAGAGCTGAAACTGCTTGAAGAGGAGAAAGAAAAATTGAAAAAGTAAAGTAAAAAATCATTTGGCCCATATTAAATCTTTAAAAAGCAATGGTAATGTAACTAAAGGGAAGAAGTCTGAACACAATGAAGCTTGTACCAGTACTCAATACATTACTGAGGAAAGTCTAGCTTTAAAAACATTTGGGACATTAATCACTTCTAGGCAAAGGAGCTATACTATGCCACTGGTGAATTATAGCTGTAGATTGCCAGCTATATTCAATAGTTGATGATACTGACTTTACAAGGTTAATGAAGAAAGCAAGACCAAATTATGAAATGCCAAGTAGGAAATATTATTTAGAGAAAGTAGTTCCTAGCATACATACATACTCCAGTAAGAAATAAAGTAAAAGAAATAGTACATGACTATGAAAGTACCAGTTTCACAACTGACATTTGGACAGCCTCAACAGCAAGCTCTTTCATTAGTTTGAAAGGAAGCTGTTTGTCAAAACATTTGAACAAAAAACAGTAGTGCTAAGAGTAATGCCTTTTCCAAGTTCTCATTCTACAGCACATATTACTGAAATGATTTTAAAAGCAATTGATTTTCACTTGATTATCCGAGACAATGGTGCAAATATGGTTAAACTGGTTAATGAAACAGGCTACGATTCCATTCCCTGCTTTTTGCACTCACAACTTGTGATAAATTACTGTATATTTCAACAAAGAATATAAAAGATTTAATTGCTAATTGCAAACAAATTACTGGTCATTTCAATCATTCAAACACTGCTTATACTAAACTAAAAGAGTTGCAAAAGTAGCATAATGTTTCTGAGCATAAGCTTATCCAGGATGTTTCAACCAGATAGAGTAGCACTTACTTCTTGTTAAAAGGATTATTTGAGCAGGAAATTGGTATAAGCAATTACTGTTTAGAAACTCCAAATCTCCCTGTGCTGGATGCTAATAAATTGAACTTAATAGGAAAGCTAGTTACTCTTCTAAACATCTCCTGTAAAGCAACTTTGAAGCTCAGCCACAGAAATATAATTTTTGCAATTATTCCTATCCAAAGCAGATATAGAAGGAAAATTTGGAGGCTTAGGGAGTACTATTGCATCTGTAAGAACTTCTGCAACCCATAATGATATATTTATTACACCAGTGATAAAAATATGATATTAGCTACTTTTCTTGAACCTAGGTACAAAGCTATCTTTTTTGAAAATATACATGATGAGTCATCAAAAACAAATTTGGTTAATTTACAATCAATGTTGGCTGTAATGACTGAAAAGAAGAAAAGGGAGAATGATTTAATAAGTGCAACTGATAGTCCTTCATTATCAGATGCTGGAGATAATATTCAAGAAGATGATTTAAGTGATCTTGACTCTGATTAATGCTATGATGAAGCTTCTCTCTATCTCAAAATAAAGTCATACTGATCTGATGACGAGGAACCCACTTTGAGACTAATAATGCTTGGAGACGACATGAATGGGTAATAATGGGTACCTGACAAAACCTTGGCAAAATGTTGTACATTTGCTGTTATGTTAAACTTATATTAAAGTTCTTCTTTATTACCCATTCAAGCCGTCTCCAAGTATTAAAAGTCACACAGAATCAGCTGACAATTCCAATTCAAACACTAGCCTGTTGAAATAACTGAAACAACCTCCAAAAGCTCAAGATTTCTTACAACTGTAAAATGTGAAGTAGGTAAGTACATGGCAATGGTAATTCCTTAGATTGGTGGAGGAATTACTAATATATTTTTCGAAAACTGAGTGTAGTTGCTAAGAAGTATCTTTCTGCCCCTCTATTATCTACTGAAAGTGAAAGACTTTTCAGCATTGGCAGAAATATTGATTCACCAAAAACAATTGTCTTTGAATATAGTCAAAATACAGTTTCTTGTAATTATGCTATTTTTTACATACCCTCAGTAAATAAGGCATAGTCTGCAAACATTTAATAACAAAATTGTTTCTTAACCTTATCTGAAATAAATAAAATCATAATGAGAAACATAATAATGAGCACTAAAAATCAGTATCATTATCACCTAAAATTTTGGTATCAGTAGATCACTACGTTAGATATAATTTTACTTCTCATGATGTTTTTAACATGTTTTAAAATATTTCATGTCAAAGCTCATTAGTAATTAGTATAATAAGAATTAATCACTTTAAACATGTATCCACCTTCTGGAGTTGGAGATCTTTTGAAATCTCTTGTTTTCTTGTTGCTTGTAGTGAAGAGTTTGAACTCTTTGCTGATGGATGTTTTTCAAAAAGTTTCTTCAGGTTATTATTTTTCTTAGATTTTTTGGGGGATCCAGATAACAACTCAGCAACTTGGCCAACTTCATAATCTGGTTCAGAGGCCATAACTAACAAGAGAATGGAACAATTAGCACAGTGGTAAATTGTCAGCAAGTTTTATTATTACATAAAATAAGGAAGTTTTAGACCTCACACTATAAAATTTATAAGCACTTGCTTATTCATTAAGTACAAAAAGTGACTTTGGATCTTTATGGTGAAAACTCATTAAGCAGCTTTTCTAAACAGTTCTTTCTTGTGTTAAATGTGGGCAAGAACGTTCGAGTATGATGTCTGTGTAATATGACAGATCACCAAATATACTTCAAATGTCATAGTAGGTTTTTAAAAATTACATATCGTGAATTTGATGGATAGCCAACAATTGCTTACGTCTTCCAAATTATGGTGACAAATGAGACAATAAATATTCTCTACAAATGTTGCTCACACACTCCAATTCAGATGGTTTGTTTTGGTTAGCCTATGGCTGGTCTAAACGAATATTCAGTTGACTGTCATTATACATACAGGAAAAAATGACAGAGAAAACAAACAACTTCTACTTAGTCATTTTATCATGTATAGTGTAAGAACTCCAGCTGTTAAGTCCAGTTGAGACACACATGTTGAAAAACAAAGGAGTATGCAATGGCATTCATGGCACACTAATTTTTGCATACAAGCAAAACTTTTACCCAATTGTATATACAGTTTTGCATTAATGTGACCCCTGTAACTCAATCAGTGGGTAAACAATTAATCTGAGGCACATAAGAGATAAGTTTGCAAGTAGTAAGGCAAACAGGATTTTATGTTGTAAAATAGAAGAACCAAATAAACATTCAAGAAAGCCATTAGTTCATTCTATTTTGTGCTGGATAGACCTCACTTGGAATAATGTGTTCAGCTTTAGTCACTTTATTCAGAGAAGAGCTACCATGATAATTCCAAGATTAGAAACATATCACATTGGATTAGGAAATTTCTTGCTATGTCTTAACTGGAGAGAAAAATGGTTTGTGAAGGCATGGCTTAGGTTTTATATTATAGTTAGAAATTTGGATTCCATAAATCCAGTTATGTTTTCATAATGAAATTTGCAGGCTGTTAGAATACAGAACAGACGATGTGAAAAAAAAAAAGTGAAGAACCAGTTAAAGCAATGTTCTTTGTCTAACAGAATGCTCAACAACTTAAAAATATGGAAGTGTTTGCTTTCTAATGTGGTAGAAGCTGACAAAATTCAAAGAGTTGAGCTCCATGATACCTAAATGAATGCATTCAACTCTGACACAAAATTTTCAGAAAGTAGAAAAAATTAAACGTGTTGTAGTTCTTACACATATTATAAAAATACAGAAAAATCTACATTCTATCAATTTAATTTTGGTTGATTTTAATACATTCCAAAGGAAAACATTGGTAACCAAGTTTTCCATAATTTTTCAACAATAATAATACAGCACTCGGCTAACAAAAAATATTTTGTTTAATATCCTTTATGTACAAAATTTTTAAACGATTAGCAGCCTACGTCAATCAGCAACCAAATATAAAGGTCATAACTAGAAGAGTTAATTGTTTGCTTTACTTCTTTATTTACTGTTCTATGTTTTAGGGAAAATAAGTTTAAGAACTTATTTCAAAATAGCAATAATCTATATACATACATAATGTATAATATTTGAAATGTGACTGTATTTTACAAAATACTAGTCCACTAAAACACAGCCAACACAAGTTACTTTGTACAGACCAAAGGTCAGTTTTATGCTAGTTGATAATGGTAACATGAGTGCACATGAGTAACGTCATTGTAAGTTCTGTATTGTTAGCCAGGCATGGGTGAAAGGTCAATATAATAAAAATAATAAATACATATAAATGTATAATGTTATGAGATTTAAGCTATTTCATCTAAACATATATGTTTTCGTGTTATAAGTTGTGTTCATTCTAGAAAGAAAGATAATTTATGTTTATTTCCTAATTTTTTAAGGTGGTTGCGAGATCATTCAAATCTACCAAACCCGTACAGAGATAACAGATAAAATATAAGGTTTTTTCTTAAGAAATGTTTGATAACTATCCAGACATTATGAAGATTTCGCATGTGAAATTTTTAATCTTAAAATGAAAATTACTTTGCATGAGAGAAACATTGCTTTACAAACCTTACGACTTAATGAAAAAACTTGATATTTTGCATATGAAAGCATTGTAATGTTTACTGATAATCTGCCAAATTTCATTAACATTTGCTTACTAATTTAAAAGTTATAGCATGAAAACTATAACAAGCACAAAATGGTTACGAGGTCATCACATTGACCAACCTCGTATTGAAAGAGTTAAGATAGCCTCCATTTTCTCTCCCAACTTACCAATTCTAGAAACAAATTACACATCTACACTATTATTACTAACTTCCTTAAAAGTGCATGACACTTTTGAGTTCTCAACTAAAATCCACTCCTTGCACTACATTCTACAAACTGTGTGTCCTTCACACTCATCGTTATTCTTATTCTTAACCACTGAAGTCTGGAAATTAATATTCAAAACTAAACACAATAAATACTCAGTCTATTGACCACACCATAAAGCCTAACATTGAAGAACTAAATACTACACTATTTTATTGGTACTTTATCTTCAAACTGAAATAACTAAGTTGGCAAATAACTAGTCTTTAAATATCTATTTAATAATAAAACTTATTTAGCTTGTTTCATAACTCATCAATAAACTAAACTAGATAAAGTAACAGTGCATTCACTAACCCTAATCTAACATCAGTTTGTAATACTTATGCCACTAAGACCCAATTTAAAAGTTTAATCCTACTAATAATATCTATAAATCTTATTCATAATATATCTTGTTATTTCAAAAAGTAACACAAAATTACAATAAATAATACTTATCAGATCATTACAATAATTCAATACTCCAAAAATTTCAAGAGCTTAGCTTTCAAACATGACGATCTTCATTCTTCTTTTCATAGCCAATTTTTTTCAATCATCTCTTACAACAGATTCCAGTATCTTGCTAACAAAGTCTTCTTACAACAACTTTAATCTTTACACCTGCTTAAAGTTTCCTAACAAAATGAAGGACTCCTTTATAAACTAATGCTCAATTTCTATCTTTAATATAGGTGCAAATTTAATAAATTACCTCTTTTATCCATTACTTGATGTTTATTTGTGAAATGGTTAGTAGCATTTCCTTCAATTTAATGCTTCAAATAGACAATATCTATCTCTTGCTCTTACTCCTTTCAAGCTTTGAAATAGGCCTTTTTTACCCACGCTACTTAAACCTAGGATTACTGACGGGAGGTCCATGTGGATCAGCTGACCTTTTAAGCACTTTAAAACTACATGCTTTATACACAGAGTTGATTGTAGGTTCATAATTTTGTTACTCATAAGGTCCCTAATGATGAGCAAGTTATACAAAAAAGGTAAACATAACTACTAGTACTATCAGTATCAAACCCATTTTGTTATCACTACTGGAGTCCTCTATGTATTTTTCACAAAAATGCATGCTCTGACTCAATTTTCTGTCAGTTATTTACAAATTACATTGAGAATTGTAACACTAACAGGCAAAAAGTGACTCAATATGATGCAATATGTGAACCCAAAAGTAGTGAACAGTACCTAAGCATTTCATCTGAGTCCAATGAGGATTAATAGTAATACACACAAACACCAACTGAATTAGAATTAGATGTAATAATTAGCATGCACCATAAAGAAAGTTTTTTTTATATTTTTGTTTTGTATCAAGAGTTTTACAAACATTTTACTTTCATTAATAACTTATGGTTAGTTCTAATCATAAGCTAAGATTTTCATCATCTCATGCCTACTCTATGAAGTCAAGATAATCTTAATCATCGTCTTTTAATACTAACTCAGTAACTGGTACAGGAATATTTATAAAATATTTCACGTGATACTCAAAAATATAAAAGAGCAAAAATAATTTAAAAATAAAAGAAAAACACGGCCTATATCAGACTGTTTTCTGTATGGCTTTTCCAATTTCTTTTATAAGCCAACAGTGGCGACAAACATTAAAACAAAGGCATTGTAGCGCTAGTGTATATTCTAATTTCAAGACTTCCCTTACAAGTTACATTATGATTAACTTTATTAAGCTTAGCCCTTACGACGTTATGTTATGTATTTGCAAGTTGAAATTATTTTTCGTTTGGGTTAAATAATATTTTTTTAAAATTAATAACGTTAAGGTTAGCTGTAATATCACCAGTTATTTCATTTCTATTTGGAATCCAATGTTTTAAACCGCATTTCCCTCCACTGTCAGTGACAGAAATTCAGTTCAGCCAGAGTAAATCAGAAATGCAAATCCTAAACCTTCTTTCATTTGTTCAAAAACGACAAAAGTCAAAACATTCTCTACTTCTACTTTCTAGGTAGATAGATACGATAAATGTCAAACTTTAAATCATAACATTGATATTTTACAATATTTTGTTTACAAGAATGACTGTAGTATAACAAAAGCATGCCTACCGTTATTATAATAAAAGTTAACGATAATAACAACGTCCTAAAAACTTTCTTCCGTTTCGCACCCCACGTTTCATGTCTCTCTCTATCTATTATCGAGCTACGCCATCTCGTAGGTGTAAAGGAAGTAATAATATTATTACAATTAATATATTTTATCAAAAGAAGATGATCTTCCCATACTGATGGATAAGTCACTCAAACCAACGAAGCAGTGTTCTATTGCTAGTAGTAAAGCCAATAGAATTTTAATTTGTATTTATTACAACTTACAATAGGTAGTTAAATCTCTTTACAAATCACTAATTAGGCTTCACTTTGATTATCTGTACAGTTTTGGTCTCCTAATCTAATGTGGATCAGAGGGTCATTGGCTTACACCCATTACAGCAAGAAAAAAAAATCGTCCTAAGCACCCTGGGGTCGTGTATACTTCATAAAAGTGACAGTAAAATCCCACTATTCGACTACAGTAACCAAAGAATGGGCGGTGGATGGTGTTGATTAGTTGTATTCCTTCTGGTCTGTCAGTTCAAAATTAGGGACTGCTAACTCAGACAACCCTTGAGCAGCTTTGGTCGAATATTATATGAAAACAAACAAACAAAATTTCTAAGGTTAAAACTTATCCATTGCACTCTGGATAAGTAGGTTTCTGCCACTACTCCTAACTGGGGTAGATGAGGTGTGTTACTCTTGGTAGTAGAAGATTGTATTCATGCTTTCTTTTGCATTAAAAAATAATATTTATATAGTTCTTTTAATATAATACAATTATGCGTGTGCTAAAAAATTAATTATCGCGAGAAAAAAGAATGGAATGTTATGAACGTCTAATTTTTGTATTTTTAGTTTGTATTTATGGCACAAAAACTACTAAAACTATTTGCTCCAATTTCTAATTTTGAACTACTGATCAGAGTGAAAGCGGCCAGTCAACAGCACCTACCACCCACCACCTACACTTTGGGATTGACTATCACTCTAATAATACACCCATAGCTTAAAGTGTGGAGGGAGATCTATTGAGGTATAACATACATTTAGGCCCGGCTTGTCAATTCTGAAATCCAGAGCTCTACCACAGAACCAATTCGTGCCGTACTTTACTTTTTAAGGACATTTTCAATGTTGCTGTTTTTATTACATATTGTTACGACAGTGGAAGCAATGAGACGCTAG
>NW_013665873.1:548770-549464 GCF_000517525.1 Limulus polyphemus | reverse complement strand
TTACATTGTTCCGTCACGTTGTGACCGTCTTATATATACCAGACTACCCCCAATCTAGTTGTCTCCAGACAATTCATGAAGGTTCGAGAAGGAACGTGGCGTGATACTAGTCACGTGACCTCGCTGACGCAACAATACTTCAAAAAGTATAGGTTTATCTCTTTTCTTTCGATTTGTGACAAAGCTCCTTGTTATAAAATCTAAAATTTAAGATGTGTTAATTCTTGTATCAACTCCCAAGTCTAACATATTAATAATAGGCAATCACAAAAGGGTTCTTGGGCAGTGACTTGAAGTGGACAAAAAATATATATTGTTGCAACAGCGGTAGTCACCTGACGCTGGGCGGCGAGGTAAGCCAAAGGTGGTGCATGCCAACAGGCTTTGGCGTTATCACGGTCTAGGACATTTCAGTTGGGACGAAGTGAACAAAGGAACAAATGACGCTGCTGAAGACGTGTCACCTGAAAAAGCCACTTCGAAGAAGAAACTCTACTCGGTTTTGAGAAAGGAAACGGTGAAGCTCTTGATGAAGTTACTACCACTGATGTGACCATTATCGACGATAGGACATTTCCTGATGAAGCAGATTAACCCCATATGAAGCAGAAGCCAACGAGACGGAGTCCAGTACGGAAGAAGATACATCCCGTATATCAAAAGCTTTCATCACAAGTTCAAACACTGGAACGTT
>NW_013665873.1:537120-547775 GCF_000517525.1 Limulus polyphemus | reverse complement strand
TATAGAACTCTTTTTTTCGTTTTTGTAAGTCACATTAAATTTCTCTGTACTTCCATTCCATACTTTGAGTCTTTTAACAATCATGAATCAACATTTAGTTTTTAGTTGAGTAGCTATAGGAAAATTAGCTTAGAATGCTTTAGCATAGTCTTTGAAGGTTCCTTTGTAGTTGACTGAAAGACAGGCTGCAGCAGACGACACAATGCCAGTATTGCATACGTACTGAGATGTGCTTTTGCACCCCCCAGAACAAAGCGGGACAGTTGAATGAAAATGGAAGGTAATGTTCACAGCCAATGTTCTATCTTCAAGTCATGAAGTCCAAATATAACCTTACCTAAAACTAATTAACTAAATTATTTAATGAAATTTTGTTATCAATGTAATTAAACTTACTACTTTATAATTCTCATTATCATGTGATCCCTTTCCAAAGCAAACAAAAGCTCATCCTGCTACAAATTAAAATATTACAAAGGAAAAAAAACGTATTAACTTCAAATATCTACAATTTATTTTATGTGGTGTCCAGTGTATCTAAAGCAACTCAAGGGTAAACATCAGTTATTCAGAATTTTATGAAAAATTCCTGACCAACAAGAAGTCAACATCATATTCAGTCAGCAAAAGATATTCCAGTGCCAACCCATATAACCCAAATACTCCATACAATACTGAAATATTCTTGCAGATAGAGAAGACATCAACTACTAAAGAGAACAAAGAAACAAAACAATGAGTTAATGTGTGGACTTTCTGGACATGTTGCTGTCATGTGACAGCAAAGAAACTAAATAATAAAAAATATCAAAAGCTTTCATCACAAATTCTAACACTGGAACGTTACTTTCAAACTTTTTCAATGCACTTGAATTTGATCTTCTAAATGCATACTTAACTATTTGATAGACACCATATGAACTAGTATTTATCCTTTACAACTTGCCATACATAATATTAAATGTTAATTTGGTTCTGGAATTATAAAATATTAACAAGCATGCCATCACCTCATTTAATAATGCTGAACACCTGCTACACTAAAATACTTCAGACCACCATGTAACAAGCAACCTTACTTCCCACTTGGCTTGGAATAAATTTGAAACATTAGAATATCTCTGCACACTGCATCATTTGAAACAGTATGACAAAGATATTTCATTTTCAACTTTGTAAGACCTTTTGATGCATGAGCACCCCCTGAAGTTATTATCTATACAAGAGAAGTAAGGGTTTGTTCAGTGGTAATTCTCCTACATATACTAAGCATTTGTGAATTGACAAAAACTGCATATTTTGAACCTTTCTACCGCAGGATCACTCTTAACACACATGTATTGTCCTGTACCAAAATATGCATCCCAAATGTTTTTTTCTTTTTTTTTGACAGGTCTAGTTCTTGAAGCTCTTTTCCATTTCCAATTAAGTTAGCCAAAAGGTTTCTTTATACTGGGAACTGTTTGTCATGAAGCTGAAAAACCATTGTGTCTGAACCTTGAAATACTCAGACACAATTTGTAAGATCATCTATAACAGCTATTTAATAGTTCTGTTACACTGAACAAGGCCTGGAGCATTCATCTTCTAGAAAATGTCTCCTAATTTATTACTTGTGCCAGTAGATCCATCATGAGTCCGAGTAATGAAAGAATAAGCATTTCCTTAATTCCTTGCCTCTTTTTCCTTTCTCAAGGACCTACATTATTATTTGATAAATGCAAAAGATGCTGAAATGCAGTCAGTTTACTGCATGACAGGGTGGGTGGGCAGTTCATGCTCATACTGTATGCAGCTGAACATCATAAACAAAAAACACTCAATTGAGTTCAGTTGTTATAGAGCTGTATGATGTATAACAAATATTGATGTGCTGCAGTGAAAATTTTATCAACTGAAGGTATGTTACCAATTTGCCGAGCTATTCACAATGGCAGATATTGAAATACTTGCCAATTTTCTAATTAGATATGCAGCAACCTCCAGAATGAACTTTACTGGTGGAGAAAAAAACTGGAAACTACAGGTCCATGGGAAATTCTCCTTACTGTTGCTCTTCCAATGGGAGGCATGGCTATATGGTTGCTTATTGTGCAAGAATGTCAATAGCCAGTGTCCGTCAGTGGTGAACTAAATGATATTTTGAGGTTACAGACTCTATCATGTTTGAATGAGAATGGACACAAGTAGCAATAATTACTATGGATAAATCCAATGTTTCCCATTTAGTTAGATACATTAGATTCAAACAATCATGTACTAGATCCTGAGTGAATTCATCAGGAATACATCTCAAGGAAAGATACCAGTCTAATCAAATCATGAATCCAGTGAAAAGAGTTTGTTCATAAGTAAATATACAAAATGCTTTTGTCTGTGATTAAATAAAGATGGTTTCTTTACATGTTACACATCATGTCTATTACTTTTTTGCTAAAACAAAGTTAATTTTAGCAAAATCTAATATTACTTCATGATATATCCTACCAGTCCTCCTGTTATTTAGGTGACTTACCTAAAACTCTTTGAGGAAATCAATTTTACCTGAAGATACCACACTATTAAAAAACACAAAACCATACTGACTCTTCTCACAATTAAACAATAAGTCAAAGATTCTAAGTCACACCTAAATCCTGTTCATTTTCTCTTATGTTCCTCTCACATAATACAGTTTGTTTCCAAATTTCAAACCTTAGCTTCCATTCACAAAATTTTCAGGTTTTTGTGGATTAACGAAACATTTTTAACAGTACCAATCTCATAAATCTTGTATTTTCAGCAAACTTTATTAACTTGTTACCCAAATAGGTATTTAAATAATTGATTACTTCTCAACTCTCACCCCCTTCTGCAGAAGAATCACGCTCTGGAACAAAATTCTTGTGCATTCAAAAATAGATTCCAACAACATTTGTTTTTCATCACATTCAATGAAATCATTAGTTTCTGCTAGAGTTCAGTTACATGTATCAATGTACATACATTTTTTCTTAAATAAAAAAATCACAGCACTGATTACATTTATATTTTATACTTAAGTAATCCAGAAATCTTGTCATTTCTTAGAGTTGCTACAATTGGCCATAAAATCTCTTATTGGCATAACCAACAGTACTGTAAAAATAGCATTTTATGTTTCCAACAACTTTTGTTTGATAGTTTTAATCAATAGTTTGATTCATTGTTCACTAGTAAAAGAAAACACACTACAGGAAACAGTTAAGTGTATATTACTTAAATATGTTTAATATGTTACAATTACACACAGTCTCTCTCTCCAAAGAAAAATTTCTGCTATCCTGATGACTAAAAGCTAAAATGTATCACCTTGGAATTATATATATATATATATATACACACACCAAAGAAATTAATTCCAAAGTTACATATATTAATTATTTACAGAACTTTGTTTTAAGTTTCTCATCCTTAGATAAAAAAACTAACTAGCAAATCAAGTAATATGCAAGTACAAAATTTGTATAGCTTTATTACTGCAACCACATCAGTGCACTTTAGGGTTAATTTTTGTATACTATATAAAAACATATGCTTTAAGAGTTTAATAATACATTCTTTCTATTACTGTTGAATGACAGTACTTATTTTAGACAACAGAATGTAGCTGTGCACATATTTAGAAGAGAATATAATGCTTATTCGAATATTGTCCTGATAACCAAGTCTTCATACATCAAGTTCAACATTGACAAAAGCCGGAGGATGATTCAAGTTATAAGCTTAAACTTGCAGTTCAATGATATTGATAGTTCATAAAGAAGTATTATCAGTAGCCTCATTTTCCAAACTACCCTCCCCCCAACACTTAATAGTACTCGAAGCAACCACCTAACCTGTTGTAATTGATTCAAGAAAAACATTAGGCTAGCTACAATTATGATTGGGGTCATTCTGTGTTTTACAATAGTATAAATATGTATACACCAGATGTTCTCCTATATTAAACTGTCAATTAAGTTTTCTTTAATATTAACTACATACTACTGTCAAAGAAACTTCCTGTGCAGCTGCTTTGAACAGACAAGTTTTATTTTTCTTTAACCTGCATGACAAATCAACGTAACATCAAATGTCCACAGTGTAAACATAGTATATCCACGTACTATAAGAATAACATCTGATTACACACAAAATACATCACATGTGTTTCTTGATTAGGTAAATCTTATCAATATTGCACAGTTAGTTTGCTTTTCGTACAGTTTGCTATCTTTTTACCTCCAAGATAGCACTTTGGTTAAAAAAAACCTTAACATTCATAAAGTCAATATACTAAGGATCTAGTTTATTATAATGGTTACCTCTCTATGTATTTAAAAATCTACATGTAAATGCATGTTGTTTTTAAGCAGAAGTGTTTTATTCTTTGATTAATATTAAAACAATTACTTAACTATGTTTCACTAAAAGCTTGAGTTTTTAGAAGAGTTTTGTAGGACAAATTTCTTGGTAAGAGGCTTCAATGAATATTTTCAATAAAGTAAAAGGTTAAACTTTATGTGAACTTCAAATGAGTGGTCACTTCATGATTTTTATATATATTTTTCAATTTGGATTTTAAATAAAACAAAGACTTTATGATGAATGTATATTTATGTTCTTCAAATCAGCAATAATAAATTTTAGTGAGGCTGAATTTTAGGTGTATGAAAAACAAACTGTGAACTATGAATTCCCAATAAGAACAGTAAATGTAAGTTAGGTATTATAGATATCTCCAATAATTTATAATAAATGAGCATAATTTTTCAAGTTCTTAATCATTTGTTGTTTTTGCAATGTCATTCAATTTTTCCACTTCCTGGACACCAGAAGCCACCAATTGATTTCCAAGTTGCCACACCTGTGCTTTTCCATCAGACGTTCCTGATGCTAAAAGTTCAAAACTCTGTGGATTAAACTGCAGAGCTGTACCTGAACAGGAGTTCTGAGAAAATGACAAAGATGACACAGGAGCAGAACAACTAGCCTGTAGGTCATATATCTGAAGTTCCCCATTAGCTGTAACAGTACTGATGACCAATGGACGCACTACAGACCACCATGATTTTTGAAACCCAACAGGTGATTGAATTGTAAGGACAGGTTTGGACTGGAGAAGACTGTAAATTCTGAGTTCTCCATCACTTCCACATGTCAAAAACAGGTTTCGAGTATGAGGAGAACACTGGATAGAGCCTATGTACCCTCGATGAGGTGTAAAGCTCATTACTACTGGATTCTTCAGTGTAAAAGATGATGCTCCATATCCTGCTACAGATTGGGAATTAAAGGAACCTTGGATAACTCCTCCCCCTTCAGTTGCAATCAAACAAATAGATGGATCCTCTGAATTTAAAGACATACTAGTGATTCCAACCTCAGAATCAGGACGGGTGCTTTTAATTCCCAAATTTCTTGGTAAATGGTCAGCCAATAAAATAAACCCATCTTTAATTTCAAGAGATTGATTTCTGTCATTTATCTTCCAAAACAGGATTTTTCCATCCAAGCTGGTGCTAATGAAGGAAAACTGGTCTTGATGTGTGGGAATCCAGTGTAAACTAGTTATAGCTTCATGATGGCTATCTGTTACTGCTCCGGTCGTGGCTAAGGTCATATCATCTTCTCTTCCTGTATTCCACAGAACAATTTCACCACTAAATTTTCCTCCAGCTAAGACAGGGGCAAGGTTACTATGAAAAGATAAACAAGTAAGGCAACAATCAGTTTCAATGACAGTGTTTGGTTTTCTACTGTTGAAATCTCTTCGATGAAGGTTCCACAAACAGACTGCTGAATCATGGGTACACCAATCATCATGCAGCACAGAACTATATCCAACTGCAAGTAACGTCCCAGTGGAATTCCATGACAAATCAGAACACTGAAATTCAGAATCTTTAAGTAAAGGTTCATATACCAGAGTGTGCTTTAAATCTGTGTTTCCATACTCAAGATCTGATCTCAAGGTGTAACGATCAAATGCATGACTACGGCTATTCTTCTCCAGCTGGGCACACATAACATCTGTTACTTTATTCAAAAACTGTAAAACTCCAGAAATAAGTTCTGGATTGCTCATATTGTCAATGTTAAAATGTTTTTCATCTTTGTTTTCATCTGTTTGAATTTCAACTTCACTCTTTTCAGGGACTTGTGTTTCTTCAGTAGCTGTCAAAAGAGCCTCAGTTTGAGATTCATTATTTTGTGTTGCTCTAGTCTCTTTCCATGCAGAAACAAATTCTGTATAATTGGGTTGGTGATCTTCAAACATCCTGAAATCCAACAATCCACATTAAACATACAATATCTTGATCATCTATTTACCGCATTATCATAACTAAGAACATTTAGTCTAAAACAGAAAATCTGTCCACACTGTAGAGTGAGGAAAATTCCAAAATATAACACAATTACACTGAAAAGTTCACAGAAAAAATCCTGTAACTTATACAAACTATTTTTCACCAATTTAAACTAAAGATATGATACCAAGTTTTTAATTTGACTCTTGAAAAATTTTATCCAGATCAACTATTTATACAAAATTAGCAGTAACCAATTCACTGAGTTCAGTTGTCAAGTGCCATGTGAAAACTGCTTATTTGCATAATAAACTCATCCATGTCTTAAAACTAAATTAGCTTTTATAATTATAATAAGAGTAACACTGCCAGTATCACAGTATCAGTGCTACTAACACTTAGTAACACTATAGACATGTTGATGTAACATCACAATATACAATACTAAGTACAATTAAACTGTAAAGTGTTAGTATCAGTCTTTCGACTATTCAATTTTATTCCAGGCTTAGAAACAAACACGAACTTTGGAGCTACAGCTTAAAACTATAAGTACAACATCTAATTTATGAATATACGGTTACTGTACTAAAGTACTCACTTAAGTTACTATGCAATTGCATTCATATATCTTTAACCTGTAAAATAAAGTTATTTTCTGTTCGTAATTGATAACCGGTATAACTACAAATACAATCCACAACTAAATTTCTGCGTTGGTATTTACATTTATAGCGCCATCTATTATTTTTAAAATAAATTTATTGATACAAGAAATATACAACAAAGAAAGTATACCAATTACGATAAAGCAAATATAAGTGAGCCAAAGATTTATATCAAGATACTTTTTTGTGTGTAAACGTTCAATATAAATAATGTTGATTATTTATCATCATTAATCAAACATTTCTCCTTCAAAATGTTTATTTTCTATGATGTAATTCTGAACTGTATCTATCATAAATGATTAACAAAATTCATACCAATGCGTTCTTATGATATGTGTATGTAAAAATGTTCACTGATTTTAGTTTTCTTTAGAATTTTTGAAACATAATCCAATTTTCTCGTCTCCGGTCGGTCAGTGGTACGTGTACAGACTTACGATGCAAAAATCAAGGTTCTATTCCTTGCAGCGGACAAAGTGCAGATAACCCAATGCGTGGCTTTGCAATTAATATTGTTCCGCCTCTGTTCGTTTGTTAATTTTCCGTAAAAAATATTTCCGAAGAAACTTTAGCGATAGAAGTCATTTCTTAAATAAAACTAGTTTATTCTTTTTCAATACAACTTTGAAATTCACTTAATTTCCACAGTCACGCTATAACTTAAACAAACGCTATAATTCACAACAAACGATTAACGCGCTTGACTCAAATGCCCGTCTCTATCTCTGTCTGTAATTAAATTCCATTGTTGCCGTCACTTCTTACCGGTCTTACATATACAAAAAGCGTACATCTCGTTTCTTCGCGAATCTCCTAGAATATCATGACGTGTTACCAGCGTCACGTGACTACCGCTGTCGTAACAATATCAATAACAAAAATATTTTTTTTTCTCTGTGTAAGACGTTTTCCTTTTCATTGTTGAAATTTATATGTTACAACTAATAGTTTGATTGAAACAAATCATTTTGTTTCTGTTATTCTAACTTATCAACTAACAAAGCTACTCCAATGTACGAAAAAATGTAAGATTTATCAAACACAATACAAGTTTTACAAAGTATTAAACATCAATGAAAGAGTGCGTGACTAGAACTGTATTAATAAATATTTCATTCTCAGAATATAAACACCAGTAATAATAAATAATCACAAACTAATATTGATAATAATGAAACAGGAAAAATAACCAGATAGGACAAACCTCAGTCGTATGATTATTCAAAATAACAATATTGAGCAATTCTCAAATAATATCGTTAAAATACAAATAGGCATCAAGCGAGTATTTGCAATAATATCTTTTAAGTTTTCGTATCTTCCGTCAGTTTAACTCCAAGTCTTAAGACTTTTCATTATAACACTAGTTTACATGTCACATGACTAACTACTTGAGATTTGTTTTATATAATTAATCAAAAATTTAGTACACTTGCATCACAACTAAGGGAGCCTCATGTTGGTGAATTAATCTAAATATCATTCGTTTGATGTTTCATACATACTAAGAGGTAGGTGAGGTAGCAGTTAAAAGGAAGTAAAAATATAAATAAGCTAAACAGTGGAAAGAAAAATATATAACGAAAAACAAAATTATAATTACAAACAAAATAGAAATCACCATCTCACATTGCTTAATCTTTGATAACTCATTCTGTGTTTTTGCTCTAGAACAAACAAACAAACTCAATTTTCTTCTCATTATTTCGTTATACGAAACACCTTTATACTAACACTGAAACCCTATATAGCTTAAGTACAGATACCTTAACTGAGATTTTTTTTTTCAAAGTATACTTTGTCCGGTCTTATCTTGGTTCAAATATAAAGAAGTGTGTACTCTTTCCTTCTGGATTTCATATTGTTGACACCAGTGAAAGTGATCCTGACAGTGACGACGACTGACAACAACCGACTTGTTGTTTTGACCATATAATACTCGCAAGGACTTTAACAACAGTGAGACAGTTAAATCCTTCAGTTATAGGATGGTTTCAATTCCTGATTAATGAACGGATCTTGCTTGATCTATCTAGAGTAGCTACAGTTCAATAACTAAATCAATAACTTAGATGGCGTAAAGGTATCCCCGGAGTCAACTAGCGAAGGTTATTTCGTATCCCATATGCTGTGAGGAAATAGTGAACTGTTACTATAAGCTGAACCGGAGATAGAAAGAAACTTTACCGATGGAAGTCCTTTCTTAAATAAAACTGGTTTATTATTTCTGAATATAACTTTGCGATACACTTAATTTCAACAGTTGCGCTATAATAAACACTATAATTCTCAACGAACGTATCACGTGCTCGACTCAACAATACTCAGTTCAATTACACACATTGTTGCCGGCACTTTGTGACCGTCTTATATATACAAGACTACACTATATCTAGAAGGATCCCGAGATTTAAGGAAGGGGCGTGAATGTTCGAGAAGGACGTGGCGTGATACTAGTCACGTGACCTCTGCTGACGAAACAGTATGATTCTTCTGGTTGGCAGAATTTACTGTTACTTATTTTCAGTTACGTTAGTCTTATAAAGCTTATAAACACAATAAGTAATCAGTGTATGATTTTAAACTCTCTTTTGTCATTATAGATTAATCCTATATCTTCTGCAATAAATAATTTCACTGGAAAATTTCACCAAGGTGAAATGGATTTCTTGAAATTACAAAGTGTTTAACTCAATTAGTATATGAAATAAAAGATCGGTCTAAAAAAATTGTAGGACAGTTCCATGTTTGGAAAGATTTTTTACGGAAAAGTAACGAACGAACGGAGACGTAACAATACTTTTGTGAGCTATATATTTTTAGAGCTGTAATTTATTTGTTAGCTAGAGGAAGACATAGACTGTTCGCACTGTTGCCAATCTTGCGAATTTGTCGCAACATCTAGGAAGTTTTTTAAACTACCCGGAGACAAAAATAAGGGTCGTAACGACAAATCCAGCGAATTCATTGAAAAATCTAGCTAATTCTAATGACTGGCTATGGTGTTGGTTAAAAATAAAAGTTTGTGAGTTTGATTACCATTATGAAAATTTTATTTTGATTTACAGCTATCATTAGGAAATGGTGTCTGATGCAGTGCAAATAATACTATAATATCAAACACCATGCATGAAATATTTTCCCAAAAGTAGGGTTGAGTTTTTAAGACGTTCATACCTTCAACAATGGAAACAAAACGTTAAAAACAATACAGAAACTAGATCTTCTTTAATCTCAATTTCTTATTAAATTAATGTATAATTATTGTACTAGGTATAGGTTCAAATATTATTAGAAAGTTTATCTATACAAGCTAAATGCACGTGAAAAATTTATAAATCTGATATAGAATACATGTGACATGGGCCTAATTATTTCTTGACGCTTAATTCGTGTTCTTTTGTAAATTACATAAAGTCGTGTTTCATCATACCAACTTTTTTAAGTTGATTCTTGAAAGTCGTAATTTCACCCTCTAAAATTTTCTTAGTTTTTTCGCTACAACAAAACTTCTTCGAAGCTATTAAAGCATCGCAGAAATGTTGAAGCCATTTAAGCACCAGTATACTAGTAGAAAATGCTCCGTTTCAAACTAGTTGGAAATGCTTCGTTTTATTAAACAACTAGATCACCCATGACCCGTTGGGTCACCCACTATTCAGAGGTTATGAAG
>NW_013665873.1:526911-536156 GCF_000517525.1 Limulus polyphemus | reverse complement strand
GTAATTGCTATCAAAAAACCAAAAAAAAAGCTATTCCAGAAAAACATTTCATACTTACTTGCTCAAATTACTGCAAGAAACAGCAAAACTTGATAACTGACACACTACGAAATTCACCAAATGAAAAATCTTTCTCATTGTCTCACAGCGAATGATTTTTTGACTGAGAAAATTTTCTCATTTCTTTACCTACCATAACCAAGGCACATTAGTGAGAAATTCTTTAAAATCTTGTTTTTGTCATCTTACACCTTTTAATGAAGATGGGAACATTGACAGGGAAATAGATTTGAACGAAAAAGTTTAATAAAGAGCGCGAACGTTAGTGTGATGTAAAATTACTCATGTTAGAAATTTTCATAAAAGTGACCCGACAAACGGCGCTAACTCGGTAACCCGTGGCCCGATTTTAGCGAAACTTGTTTTATTCTGTTTCTATTCTCATTTCAGGGTTACTAAATTTTACAAATATGTGCTATTGTGTGCCGTTTTTGCTGTATTTAATTACAGTCAAGCAACCAAACAAACTATCTCAGAGATTTAGTAGTATATAGAAGATAGATAGATGTATGTGATACTTTCGTAAGTCAGCACAACACTTAAATGCTACATTCAATGGCATGTTTGTTTATAATTAATGTTTCACAAAGCAAAACAAGCTTATGAGAATTACATTACAGTGTCAAATTCATTTTCAATGATCAACGCAGTTGGCAAAAGTATTTTAATGTAACTATAGCTTACATATCACACAGTGTAGGTTATATTAGCTTGTAGGGTGTTTAATAATAAATATCTTAAAGTTATTGCGCTTACGTTGCCATCTTTTGACAAACTAGGAAAATATATATGAACGAAGAGGTTTCATAAATAGCGCGAACGCGAACGGTAGTGTGATGTAAAATTACTCATGCTAGACATTTTCATAAAAGTGATCCGAAAAACGGCGCCAACTCGGTAACCCTTGGCCCGATTTTAACGAAACTTACTTTATTCTGTTTCTATTCTCATTTCTCATATTATGCGCCGTTTTTGCTGTATTTAATTACAGACAAGCAAACAATCGCAGAGTTTTAGTAGTATATAGATAGATATGTATATCTATAACAATGTCTCCAGACTTATTATTATTGATTATAGTTTTACAAGATGCTACAGTATAAACGGCTACTAATATGTTACTGAAACCTGGACAATATTAAAGAATGCAGTATTGAATATGTCATAGAGTAGTTTTGAAATTAATTCAAGTGCTTTCTTTTTTTTTGCCCTGAAGGATTTCTTTTAAGTCCTTCACTTTTCGCTATTGAAAAAAAATCCGGTGTTTTACTAATGCACATTAATTGGAAGATAATTCGTGCAGCTTCTAGCACATTAATTGGAAACTGCCATGTTGATGGTGATTCTTCATTTTTCGAGTTTGCTGTTCTTCATTGTTTCTCTAAAATTGATAAGTACTTTAGAAATGGAGACAAATTAGGGACAGTTTTTCCAGCCCTGTTTGTTTATTTTTTTTTAGAGGCCATAGTTGTATGCTCTGCACTTTGATTCAACTTGTTCTATACGTTTTTGACGGTCCCTATTTTTCTTTTTAAATTAACAATTTTTAATTATCTTGTACTAGTAATGTGAAAAGATTGAACCAGGGACTTGTAGAATGCATAGCACAATATATTCAAGTCGTTATGAATATGCATAGTGCTGTGTTGTAAGCTATTTTCAATGATGTAATTTGTCTGGTAGCAAGATGTATTTGTGGGCTTTAATGATAATGTTACCAATGAAAGATGATAAGCCTAGAATTTCTAGAGAAGGGACCTGGTAAAATCCGAACCAACACAAGAGTTCCCGGACGGACCATTTAGTCAACTTCAAATGCCTTAAAACCACATCAAATGCTTTCTCGTACTTCTGTCCACATACACAACATAAAATTATTGTGAAATATTTTACATTTTCACAGTTCATAACAATGTTGCCGGATCAACACAACAGTCCCTAGATGGACCATTTAATGAACTCCAATCGCTTTAAAAACCACACCAAATGTTTTCTTTTACTGCTGTCTGTATACATAACATTAAATTATTGTGAAATATAATTCATGTTCTCATAAATCATAAAAATGTTGTGGACCAACACAAGAGTACCCTGATGAGGCGCTAAAATAAGTTTGATCACCTCCTAATCTATATCACATCAATAATCATGAACACAAATTACTCTAACGATTACAAAAGGCGTGACTTTGATTGGACTGTAGAGATGCGAACAATGTGACTTGACAAAAGTGTTCCATTGACTGGTGTGTAACAATTTGATTCGTTCGATGAAACATTTGATTTCTTCGGTGTCCAGAGTGCTGAGTCACTGCATTGAATAAGTTGCATTCTGAAACATTGCACGAATTTCTGAATGTGGTACTATAACTACCGGCATAAATCTTAAGGAAATTATTAGTTTTTTGTTTGAATTTATGCACAAAGCTACACAATGGGCTATCTGTACTCTGCCCACCACGGGTATCGAAACCCGGTTTTTAGTGTTGTAAGTCCACAGACATACCGCTGTGCCACTGGGGGGCAAAATTATTAGTTCAGTTACGTGTTCAATTAAATTAGTTAAGCATTTGAGAGATTAGGATCTATAGCTTTGGACCTTCTGTTAGCCACTTTTATTTTCCAAGCCATTTCCATCAGTTATTTTTACTGTGTTTATTCTTTAATAATTTATTTTCATGTGAGAGGGTACTTTACCTTTGCTTTTTTTCGTATTTTCTTCCTTTTCCCTTTACTTACTAGTGGTTCTATGATCGCCGACGACTTAGTTGTAGCACTTTGAACTTATTAGGAAGAAATACATTGTAAATACATCGCAGTGACACATCACCATGTCAAACACAGCTCCAGTATCTCCTGTATTTCTTGAGGGTTATCTTCACCTCATATATCTACAATACAATGTATATATATTTTGTAATAACACACTTCAAGGTGCCGGGGTATTCAAAACTTCCTTAACACTGTCATTCATTATTGGTAGAGTTCTTAGTTTTAGGTTTTTATTTTTGTTTACATTTTCTGAGATTTTTAAATTATCTTAGGTAATTGTTTGCTTTATACCGTAATTTTCCAATAGATCTTAACATAAGAAGTCACTTCAAAAATCAATATATGGGAACATCTTTTTTCTCTTAAAATTTCAAATACTTCAGTCATTTGCCATTATACCAATAATTCATATATTGGTGATGTCATATATTAGCAACAAAAATGTTTTTTATACGTTCCCCACTAGAAATTATCACATTATTTAACAAAGTGATATTTGGGTCACAAAAAATATTTTTTATAAGCAAAATTATTCTTAAATGTATGATTAAGTAAATTCTAAAGTGACTGATTTGCTTAAATACTGACCATTTTCTGTAGGTACTTCAACCATCTTACTAGAGATATTCATTCCAATATCCATTTTTATTGTGTATATATAGATTAAATTTAGTGTCCAGTTCAGATTTCAAAAATAAAGACACTTGATAATTTAGGTGATTGTCAACAATGTCAATTCCCCCAAAAATTATGTGAGAGGGAGTGTGAATTTAGTAATCCCTCTGAGTCTGAGCCACTTGAAATATGGGCAAAATACATACAACATATAGAGGGGAATTATGAATACAAAGCTGCTTTTACAGTTTTAACCATGTCATTCCCATATTAATATGTACACTGGAGAATTTGGTAGGATATTAACAATGTTAAATATCAATATGTTTGCTTTTTAAAATTAAATGTTTTTCTATTTCAACTAATATCTGTTTCTAACTCCTGTGCTATCAACAGTTCAGTCTGTGACATTTTTTCATAAATTTAAAATGTGAAATTCTGTTGATTTTCTCTACATTACCTATTTTAAAAATACATCATAGTACTGTTTGTTTTGTATTTAAAATCTACATGTTTAATTTGTGAATTTTTTCATATCTACTGTAAGAGTAGCCAGTGGCACTCTACTTAGAGAATAGTCTAATTGTTCACAAGTTACCCACTGATAAAGGAATGCATTTTCTGGAATTTAGTTTACTGATTATGAATATATGATTGTATTTGAATAAAGAAAGGCACCAAAGATGATCAGGTATTTTCATTTTATTTCATACACAAACAAAACACTTGAAAAACTGGAAAATATTTTTTAAAATGATTTACACTCTTCACTTTTAGTCACCCTAAACATAACAGAAGGTTTGATTTGGTTGGTTGGTTGATTGGCGTTTTTTTTGGCACCAAACAAGCAGTCAAAATGCCAGAATTAAATGAAATATAAAATGGAAAAATAAAACAAGTTAAAACCTAAACAATGTCTAAAAATTAGGTAAAACTAAATATATTAAAAATGGCAAATGGCCCACAAAAATCTAAAAACAGAGTGCAACAAAGCCCACACATTGGCATATTTGTCCCAAATAAAAGAAAATGATGAATTAAAAACTGTGGCCAGTGTATAGCCTAGACAAGACAACTTCCTCCCTCTGATCCTCATGGAAACTAGATGGCCAAATAACAACAGTAGGTTTGATCTGGAAAAGCTTGTTATGGAGTTTTTTCAACCCAAATCGACTGTCCAATGGTGTAAAGGCACAACTTGATCAAAGGATCATAGTCCACTACGAGACAAGCATGGCTGTGACAATGCCAGAGCAGAAGGACTTAGCTGCAATGTGAGCAAGCTCATTCCCGCGAATACCGACATAGCTAGGTATCCAGAAAACTGGATAGAAATGGAGGACAGAGAAGACTGAGCCAATCATGTCTGAATACCCATGAGAACAGGGTGAGAACTCACATTAAGTGATCCTAGGGCCAGTACAGAGTCAAGCAAATCAGTGTGAACAGTACAATTAGTGTACTGCTTAGCTCCAACATGATCGAAGGCAAGAGAAATGGTAAGTAACCTGGCAATGAACACAGAAACTGTAAAGGGGATTCTGTGAGCAAGCATCTAGCCACAAAAACCATGGCAGAGCCCAAAAAGTCACCTGATTTTGAACCATCCATAAAAATGAGATATGGAAAAATGGTTCGAAAGATGTTTGGCAAATAAAAGATGGTATTTCCATTGGGGAGTATCCATCCACCACAGATGACTCAAGGAAAGGTCACAAGTGGGGATGGTAATGAGCCATGGCAGGATGGGCTGATCATCATCCAATGATAGACCCAATTCAGCAAGCTGTGCCTGGATATGAAGGCCAAAAGGAGGAATGGCAGACCATCTATTCTCAAAGAGAACAGTCCACTGATGAAGGAAGACACAACTCCAGGTAAAATGCTGTGGTAGGGATCGAAGCTTGGTAGCATAAAACAAGGAAAAATGTAAACGTTTGAGGTGAAGACGAAGATCAAGGGATTCAGTGTCCAGACTCTGGGCTGGTGAAGGGTGGAAAGTCCCTGTATAGAATCAAAGCCCCAGATGATGTACAATGTCCATCATCTTCAAGGCCAGAGTTCCTGGCAAAACCAGAAACCGATATTCCAACTTCATAGTGAACATCATCAGGTCTGACTGATGTACTGACAAATCAATGAAGAGCAAGCTTAAGTTCTACCATTGTATATTATAATCGTAGAAACGATCTGCCAGAAATGAAAGTGGAGCTCTTTCAGCCTGATACTTGATGGCCAAGATGTTGGGAGAAAAGACAGAAGTGCTAAAGAGGTGGAAAAAGCACTTTCCAAGAGTATCAGTGAATCTCTGTACGTCAGCAATTTTCTGGCCATTGGAGAGCAAGATGGAAAGGTGGATGGGAATCACACTTCCCACTGACGTTCCGAATCTTGTCTCAGACGACTTTGAAACTGGTGGAAGAAGAGATGCTGGTAGTGAACATATTCCAGAATTCCTTCTGGCTTTGGTGCCTGATCAACCGGACATGAAAGCGAGCCTGCTGAAAAGAAATGTGGTTGGAAAAAGTTGGAAATCTGGAAAAGATATCCCAGTCCTGTTTCTGGGCCTTCCATGCCTGCTGGCAGGCAGAAGATCACCATGGACAATGATACTGCGGGAAATGTGTCGAGGTTTGGGGATAGAATGAACAGTTGTTTGAATAATACCATCAGTTACTGGCTCCATGCAGTCATTAACAGATGAAAGACTAATCTTGTCCTAGATGAGTTTGGAACTGCTAGTACTGGTGAACTTAATCCAGAATCCCTTCTGGCTTTGGTGCCTGACCAACAGGGCACAGGCACGAGCCTGCTCAAAAGAAATGTGGTTGAAAAAGTTGGATACCTGAAAAAGATATCCCAGGCCTGTTTCTGAGCCTTCCATGCCTGCTGGCAGGCAGAAGACCACCATGGACAAGGATATTGTGGGAAATGTGTCGAAGTTTAGGGGATCAAACAATTAGCTGCTTCAAAAATATAATCAGTTACTGCCTCCATGCAGTTTTTAATAAATGGAAGTCTAACAACAAGACTTACAAGTTCTGAGAGAGCAGTGAAGGAAAGCCAATCAGCCTGCTCCAACTTCCACCATGGCACACGGGTTGGATGGCATTGACCATGGCCAGTCTCCCTCAAATTTGCCCCGTGGATCACTGTCAACCCTCGAAGGAAAATGAGAAAAAGCGAGGATGAAGATAGATAAATAACTGTAAAAGACTGAGTGGGTGCAGTAAAATTGGTAAATGAACCAGTATTGAAGAGAGAAGGTTATAACTTGAGATCATATGCTCCATAGAACGACCCATTCCATCAATATCAGCACCACCCCACAGGGGAATGTGTCCATTAAAGTCCCCCAACAGGAAAAAAGAAGATTGCAACTGTTCTATAAGAGCATCAAGGTAAAGAGAACATACAGTTATGGTACCATCTACAGAGATATGGACTGCTACTGCTTTCAAGTGTGTATTAAGTGGCATGGACATGATGGGTGTATGCTGGTCACCCAGCTGTGCCACATCTCCATGAACTCACCCATCACACAATCTCCCATTCTGGTATAAAGAAAACTGTCAAAAGTTGACAGCATCAACAGGTCTGAGGAATACTTTCTGTACGGAGAGACACATTGAATGATAGGAATCAATCAAGGCCTTAATGTCATCCAAGTTAGAATGAAAACCTCGACAGATCCACTATATCAATGTGGTAATTTGTACGTAGAAGGAGGAGATCTTGGCAGAAAACCCTTTTGTTTGCAACTATGACGTTTTTCTTTAGTAGAAAAATGTATATTGACGTCCACAGAAACTGCTCTTAGAAGTTTGGGCAGATCTCTGTCAGAAGAGGGGGTGAATAAATATGGTTCTGCACTTTGGGGCAGAAGAAGAGGGACCTGAGAAGACACTGAATGCAACAGTGGGAACAGAGAGAGGAATAAAAGCAAACTTGTCAGCTCTGGCATCCACAGAGAGCAAAAGGAAATCTCTGTCTGCACTTCCACAGTAGCAGTAGAATCAAATGGTGAAGCATATGTCCGAGATGAAGCAGAAGACAACAACATCCGAGCCTTAGTGTGAGAAATGTTGTTCACAGTATGTAAACATTGTACCTCTTCCATCTTTACGCACGTAGATCAAGAACAAAAGTATGACGGGTGGGAACCACCACAACTGACACAGTAAGGTTCCAGTTGAAACATGTAGGGTCATGGACTTTGACATCACAAGGAGCACACATCAAAGAACCAAAACAAGATGCTTTAGAATGGCCGACCTTCTGACACTGGAAACACCTGAGAGGGTTAGGAATATTGGACCATACCTTAAAGTTCAGATAACCTGCTTTAACGGTGGTAGGTGGACGTGGCAACCTAAACGTCAAAATCAGAACATTGGAGATGTCATACAGCTGAAACTCTTAGGCTGGAGAAACCAGCGACGATCTCCAACTTGGTAATGTTCTTTAAATCCTTTCCAACGATAACTCCTTATGAGTAATTCAAAGTAGCATGGGGAGTAGCCTCAATAGGTATGTCACCAATGGCCTTTGATTTCAGTAGGTGTTCAGTATGGTGTGGTGTAGATTTTTCTACCAAGTTGTCCCCAGAACATAACTTCTTGACTGACTTTGGAGTGCCAGCAAGCTCATCTAATCCATTCTAGATGAAAAAGGGAGACATTTTCTCTAATGATTTCTCAGTAAAATAATAACGAATGAGAAAAGAGGTACAGGAATTGATTTGGGTGGAGACTGTGGAACAGAGTCCATCATATGTGGTTGTCTACCTATTAACTCTCTCAATATAGGCTCGATAAATTTGACCAACCACTTGACCTTTTTGTACTCGTTTAAAGTCTTTATGGATTTAATACTTATAACTCTCAATATTGTGTGTATATCTTTACAAAATTTGGCAGTCTTTCAGTTAATATTACAAGTCTTTCATATACAAAAATCATATTTTTAGTGAAATAAAATAAAAATTTGTCCATTAACATATTGAATATTTGTTTTGAATAGTCCGTGTGCAGAGTAATTTTCATGTTAAAATTTAAAATACTTTTCCCCATCTCACAAATCTCAAATTTCTTTTGTGTAATCCCTGAAACCTCCTAAATGCATTTCAAACGTGTTTTCCACTAAAACTTTAGAGTTTATCTGTTATTTTCTCTACCCTATCTAAAAACGGGACCGGTCAGTTCGACCGACCTCATAACAACCAGAAAAAATTCTAAATAAGCCTAAATTACCCTATCTTTTTTCTAGAATGACTTTTATCCTAAGTAACTCTAGGTTCGTAACAATATACATCTATGTATAGTTCAATTTTATCGTTTTATTGCCGGTTGAACCTGTCTAACTACTATCAGCGCCATTATAAGTTGTAACTCACTCAGGGAACGTGCAGCTCACGTTAAGCTATCGAATTACATTATCCACGAGCTGCTCGCGTGCATGTCTCGTGAACCCTTTTAATTATATGATTATTATTACTTACTTTACCTAATTTAGTCTTAAATAGCTTAAAAAGATCCATACTTTTAATTTTAGTTACTGTTATAATAATAAATAAAGAATATATATGAAAAACAAGAAATAAAGTACTTACTCAATCTTCTTTTTTCTTGCCCTCGATTGTCCAGGAGAGTTAAGCCTGATTTTGTATAGTAATTATGGTAAAGCACTTAACAATTTTTATTTGATTAAATAATGCACCAAGAATATAGACTAATAACATGCAAAAAGCAAACAAATTCAGTTACCTCTCAAAAGTTTCTTAGCTCTCTGGCTATGCGA